>NW_019734310.1:1691494-1721640 GCF_002891405.2 Cryptotermes secundus
GTGTTAACCGACGTTTCGGAGGAACGTCGGTTAACACCACATATTCACGGTGCCAAATCCCAGAAGACTGCTTCTTCATAGTACCGCCGTGAAAGCCTCAAATCTTACATAGTTTCTATGTTGTTCGTACTCGTATATTTAGGAGCGTTCTATCGTGTGCACGAAAGTGTGTGCGATGTTTTACCCTCCAAGGAACAGTGGTCACCACATGTACCACTTCTTTTAACGTTAAAGACCGACTCGACAGATTCTCAATACTGATACAACGTTAAATAATATTGTGACATGTTGACCCCTACCTCCCCAGCTGCACGTAGCCGTAACGTAGCGCTCGCGTAATAGACGAGTAATCACCCCGCAACTCTCCCCGCGGTGACGTCACGAGCGGCGCCGAGCGAAGCCGAAGTGAGCCGAAGTTAGCCGAGTCCTAGCATCCTGGTCGCTATGCAAAGCGAGTCAACAGCGATGACGTCACCAAGGGCAGCACGGGTAAACAGGATTGCGAGAGACGACGGTGGTAACAGCGGTTACTACCGCTAGCGTTACTAGCAACACAGCGCCAGGCAACAAGGGTGCTTATTACGTGGCCGTTTTCTGTATTGTCCGATCGAGGCTACATGAGGCGCAGCGAAGGCTATTCACAGTTAGTCCTGGAGCTACCTACGAGTCAGTCCTCGAGCTACCTCCGAGTTAGTTCCGAGTTAGCCAGCAACCAGTCAGTTGTATTGTGGCATTTGGAGTGTACTATTTGTGATACTGCAGATAGCAGTAATCGTAAATCTGTAATTTGGGTGATTGTAAGTGCGAATGTGAAATAAAATTCGCTATTCCAAATACGGCGTGAAGTTATTTGTCGCGTTATACGCCCAATACGTGACAATATGTACAAAAATAAATAACTAATTCAATGGAACTGATTCCTCCTCGAGAAGCCATCAGTCCCTCATCTACTCAGAGAATTTCGTAAAATTTTAAGGAACCCGAAGATTCATATTACCGTGTTCACAAGACCACTCCAATGATCCATATCCTGAGCCAGATCAATCCAGTTCATACCACACCATCCTACTTTTCCGAGATCTGTTATAATATTATCATCCCGCCTACTCTTTTGTCTTCCCAGCGGTCTCTTTCCTTCTGACTTTCCCACCAAAATCTTATATACGTTACTCTTGTGCCCATGCTAGCTACCCCCATTTCCGTCTTATCCTCTTTGACTCTTGTAATTGTAATTGGTGAAGAGTACAAGTCATGAAGCTCCTCATTATGCTTTTTTCTCTGTCCTCCTGTAGTTTCATCTGTCTTCGGTGCAAATATCCTCCTCAACACCCTCAGTCTGTCAGAGGCACAGCTTCACATCCATAAAAACGGCAGGCAAAAATTATAGTTTTGTATATTCTAATTTTTATGTTTTTAGGCAGGAGACAAGAAGACTAAAGGTTCTAGAATGAATGGTAGCAAGCATTACCCGAATTCAATCTCCTCTTAAATTCTTTTAAAGAAATGTCCATTTTGCACACACGAGTGTATTTCTGGATTTTGTACAATTGTTAGAATAAGCAGCAATTACTTTCGTACAGATAATTAACCGATTAGTTTCTATAATGAAGGTGCATATGTTTCTGTGCACTAGTAACTGAGTCTGTAACAAAGTGTGAAATGGGGTTTTGGAATGGGTTCAGGGTATGAGCTACTGCAGGTTCTCTTATGGACACTGAAAAATCTTTCAGGTTTCACAATAGATGGGCAGTGGCTGTATGTTCCTTGCGAACGCAGTCATAATGATACTGTCAAGTATAAGTGGTAAGGGTGACGAAAAATAATGGGTTCTAGATCTGATGATTGGATTTATTGGCACTTCTTTACAACTACAATCAATTATAACAGCCCACACACTGAACTCTTTCTGAACGTCTGTCTGACAAAACTCTCACTGCTGTCGGAATCTCTGATTGGTCTCTACTCTGCTTGAATCTCACTGTCTCAGATTCACGAATGCACTGCGTTTTATAACTTCCACACGGACCGCATAGAAGACAC
Source organism: Cryptotermes secundus (assembly GCF_002891405.2). Classification (NCBI taxonomy): domain Eukaryota; kingdom Metazoa; phylum Arthropoda; class Insecta; order Blattodea; family Kalotermitidae; genus Cryptotermes; species Cryptotermes secundus. The sequence goes on from NW_019734310.1 coordinate 1,693,535, forward strand.
CACGTCGAACAGTTAATTGCCCTCTGTTATCCTGCTGGTTGTCACAATAACCTTGTGTTTAGAAACTTCTTACCAGGTAACGACTCGTTCGCTGCTATCCATTGTAACGGGAACGTGATCTCCGAGCCGTTGCTCAGCGACGGACGATTGGCTCTGGCTCCACTATTCCGGTTTTTAGCTATCAAGTCGCAATATAATTAATTTATATCAAAGGAGTAAATTCGGTTTTCATGCCCCGGTATACAGCAACACAACAAGCGAGAAGTAGGTCACTGACTTGTACAAAGAACCACATAGCAAACAAACTCCAATCCAGTTAACTACATCAGATCCGGCGGAACTTTGGGGAGTAATTATGTGGCTTAGTTACAGGACTTGTTCAACTTACACAGCCATCCTCGTCCTTCGTCAGCCAGACGTCGACGCTGCATTCCTTCCGTCTGTCACAATTGCGGAGGACGGCTTCCTATTCGCCACTACAGCTCTGTCCCTCAAACGCCGTAGCGTCCTGAGCAAACTTAAGCTCCTCTATTGGATATGGCTGTCCTTCCATTCATTGCAGCAGCAGCATGGCCGTACGGATCCCATATTCTCCTCTGACATCGAATCTCATTTTCGATAACATTATCTCATTTTTATGTAGAATGTAGAGTGATACAATCACTTTGCAGCCAGGCGAAGCAGCATATTTGGACAGAAAAGAGGTGAAGTGACAGGAGGCTGGAGAAAACTGCATAATGAGGAACTTCGTAACTTTTACTCTTCTCCAAGTATAATTAGAATGATCAAGTCAAGGAGGATGAGATGGACCGGGCATGTAGCACAAATGAGGATTAAGAGAAATGCATACAGAATTTTGGTGGGAAAGCCAGAAAGAAAGAGACCACTAAGAAGATCTAGACATAGGTGGAAAGAAAATACTGTCACGTGTAGATTGCATGTTTCAATTTAGTGGCACCTAACACATTCAACTCGGGACTACAGGCAATTACAGCGATATCGCTGGTTTACACGCTTTACATTTCACCGTTTGACACGCATTAATGTTCTCAGTATTCACTAGTCGCACCCAGGCAACGGTTTTTAAGAGTCTTAGTGTAACTTCAAATCATATGAAATCTTCTTTTCTTGCCATTATTCTGTAGTTACCAATTCCGAAGACTCGATTCAATGCAATTCCAGGCTCATATTCCGGTAGGCTGGCTTCCAGACTCTTCTCCTGTCGAACACTACCTTATAATTATTTTGCACTAGTTTCACTAAAACAGCCTGTAATTTTAATGAGGCGTGTTTACTGAATCGTTGCCTAACATTGGATGTCATATTCTTGAGCGCTTTTGTTTGCGGGGTAGTGTGTTTACCAAGTCGTTGCCTAGCAATGGGCACATAAGTCACAATATTGAAATGGATCTTGGAGAAATAGGAAGACGTGGTATGGACTGGATTTATCTGGCTCAAGATAGGGATTAATGGAGGGCTCTTTATAAACTTGGTAATAAATCTTCAGGTTCCGTAAAATTTTGGCAAATTCTTGAGTAATTTTTACAACTGGCAGCTTCTCAAGAAGGACTTAGTTAGTTGCGAAGCACCCGTGACTAACACAAAGCCTAACTCCATGGATCAGCTTCCTTCTGAAGTTAATAATCTCTGAGCTAGAGAAGAAATTCTCGCACTTTCATGCAACCTGAAAGCTTACCACTGCCTTCAGTAGGACTCCTCTCTATTGCGCATCTTGAATCAGATGAATCTATTACAGAAAATCACACCAGGATTTTTTTAAGATTTATTCAAATAATATCCTCTGTGAACCTAGAACTTAAATGTTTCAGATTTTCCTGAAAAAACATTGCAGGAAGGGCGTTCCGTATATAATGCCTCCTATTTTTTGTGTTAATATGTAACGTCTGAGCTGGATGTTGGTGCTGTAGTAAAGGTTGAACCTTCCCGCCAATGTACTGTTAGTTTGGTTGTCGTGCGACAGATAGCGACAACAGAGCAGTCTACCAAAATGGCGTCTTACATAGACGTGCGTACGAAACAGAGATGTGTTATTGAATTTCTCGTACTTATTTCTCATATTTCCCGTACGGACTGCAGGCTAGCGCCCATCTCATGCACCTAGATCTTATCTCTCTTTTCTGTAATTTGTTCTATATTCCGTCTCCCTTTACCCCTCATTTTTATTCAGTTTCTTTCATCACTATTACCATCTGTTTCTGTATCCCAAATATCGGAGATATCTCGGTAACATACCCTGCCACCATTTGCTTTTTTTGTTGCTAGGCAGTGACTATAACGCTACATAGCACTGACGTCTGCTATATCCAGGCGTCTAATGCGATATTTAAATCATCGTAACTAAACAATTGAGCATAACGTACGTATGTTAATTTACATAATAAATCTAGTTTTATTGAATGATAAATAAAGAGCGCACAACTTTAGAAATATCCCATCCCGTTCAGGAGCATAATATTAAAATCAAGGTAAAGTTTTCTTCTCTTAACACGAACACATAAAGACGTATTGGGGGAGTGTAAGTAACCCCCTCGCATTTTGAATGTGGCACTAGATAGAGGTAATCATCTTCAAGTTCCTGCCGTTTTAATCCCCTTGAAAGAATACTGATCTGACAGGAAGCTTAACTGGGATACAGCGTAACTCTCGCATAATTGTGAGTAGGCAAATCCTGTCTTTAAAAAAGTGAACTTCATTCTTAAAGAGTTCTATATTCTGGAATATTACGCAGTGTAGTCCATTAAAAGTAAACCGACGTTTCAGTAGCAATTAAGCAAGAACTGCTGGTTTCTTCTTGTCACATTCGCCCTTGAAGTTGAAGGCGACGTGTTCCTCCGAAACGCTAATCGTTTTTTCAGCGGACTACAAGGCGTTATAGACAATTAGATAAAAATTCTTCATAACCACCCACGTGAAAACCTCAAATCCTACTTCCAACAGTAAAGCTCTTAATATTACTAGCCTCAATGTACAGTTTCTATACTGCAAGACCGACTTATTATCCTAGTCGTCACATTTAATTGAATATTTCTGGTATGTCTTTTATCGGCGTATTCTGATTACAATTTCAGAAGCATTTAGTGACAATTGAAAGTGGTGGAAGCTGATGGAACATAGAACGAAGCAACAAAACACTTCCCTACATGCTGTGGTAGTATGCTTGCCTAAACCTGGCCATAGAATCGGGAGTAACACGTGACGTCTGGGGACCTCGCCATAGCTCAAGCCGTTAGTCGCTGGCTTCCCACCGCGGGCGGCGGCCCGGGTTTGTGGTGGACAAAGTGGCGCTGTCGCAGCTTTTCTCCGAGTACTTCGGTTTCCCCTGCCAATCTCCATTCCACCAATTGCTCCACAATCACCACCCTCACCTATCATCTGGGGCTGGTACAAGGGACTTAGTCCCACCCCACTAGCAATAAAAAAAGTGACGTCAGCATATGTACCTCGGGTCGCGATGTCTCCAGTCGACATAATGGTGAAGTGCTGGGGGAAATCTCATGATATCGACAGCCAGCACCTCAAGACACACTCGCTTTTCAACCGCATCGTGACAGAATGTGCTTTTGACGAATGTAGAACACGCCTTGGGAAGGTTACAACGGCTGTTAAGGTGACCCCAGGTCTCTGTTTGCGGGCGTGCGTGTGTGTAGATATATGCAAAACTATGTTGAGATAGCATACCGACCCGCAGAGCAGGGCGGTCTATCAGCAAGCCTCTAGACTTGTGGGTAATGGCGATAGATTGAAAGTTGTTTTTAAACGTAATGGAAAACGTCTACGGCCCCCCGACTTTGATTGATAGCTTTTAGGGCTGAGGAAGTTTTAAAAGGTAAGATCATATAAAGGAGATAAAAATATGACTATGATATAAGAAGTTTGGTCGCGCCATAGCTCAAGCGGTTAGTCGCTGGCTTCCCACCGCGGCGGCCCGGGTTCAAACCCAGGTCTGGTCAAGTGAGATTTGTGGTGGACAAAGTGGCGCTGAGGTAGGTTTTCTCCGAGTACTTCGGTTTCCTCTTCCAATCTTCATTCCATCAGATTCTCCATCATCATAATCACCCGGGGTAGGTACAATAGGCCAATCAGTTGCCGCAGTGCCATGTGGACCCAACTGGACTCCACCCCCCACTATGCGAATTAAAAAAAATATAAGAAATATAAATATTTGTTGTTTTTTCTTATTTAGCTTTTCCATCCTTTACTGAAAGTAGCTCTTTATTTCGTCTCACGAGGCTGAGTGGACCCCGTTCCATATCCACTACTTCTCATAAAATCTGGTAGCGGCGTGAATCGAACCCTGGAACTCTGGATCTGTAGCCATGAACTCTGACCACCAGAACACGAAGGCAGTCTACTATAACACTTCCTAATACGAACAATGATAACACTCTAAAGGTTGCTGTAATTACACCAAGTAAAATAAATGTTTTAATTCTGCCTTCTGACTTCTGTTTGAATCTCGCTGAAACTCCTGACTCAACGAATCCTTTTCGGTTCTTTTTTCGTCTGACAAATTGTTCATCTATTATAATGTGAGGCAAACCGTGTAGAAGTCACCTCTTTCGACAGTACAGTAATTGAGTTCTTAGTTGTTACTGTGCTTTGAACGATTCGTTGCCATGGATATGGGTTTTCAACAGTTAAAGTTATATTGCGCGCCGTGAATCACTAAAACCGTTGCGTAGCAATGGGTGTCTATATTTGAACGCTTGGGAACTTGTTTACATATTCGTTTCCGAGAAGCTGCCCAGTCTGACACAGTATAATACTTTCATAAGATTACTAAAAATTCAATTAAAGCCTCTTATGTATCAGAAAAATAACAATTAAAATAAAGAAATTTAAAAGCAAAGATGTTTCTATACGTAATTAAGTACCACTCAATGAAGATGTATTAAGGGAGTGAAAACATAGCTCCATTTTCTTATCTCAGATGCTAGATAGAGTTAGGTGGTTAGTTTCACTCCCCAATAATTTTACCCCAGCAACAAGAGCCTGCGATACCTTTAGGATAAGGGGCTGAATAAGCATTCAAAATGCACCTGCAAATTGAAATTGTTCGATCGCATAGCTAAATCTATTTTACAGTTATACTCAACTTGTAATTGAAATCCGTGTACAATCAAATGATAATAAATCTATTAAACCTTCCAGTGGTTAGTTCTGGATGAAAACTATGTAATTAAGGAGCGAGTGGCGTGGGAAGTTACGGATGTCATTCACAGGCAGGCGCCTGATAACTCTGATTTGACATCACGTGCAGCACGAGTGTTAGATAAGTTGCCTATATTAGGAGTTCTGTCCTGTGGGATATAACGTCGTGTGGTCAATTGTAAGTGGACCGAATTTTCGAAGCAATATTTCGCCTCTGAAACATCGTTTGACTTATATAGCTTTATATAGCAGAAGACAGATATTGACCCACACTGTGAGAATCTCAAATCCTAAATTTCTGATATTCATTCAGAATATCCCAGGTTCAAATATCGACATGAAAACAGATCCTCACGGCTGAGGTTCTTCGTGGTTTTGTTCAGTCTTTACAAAAAATGTCGGGTCCTTTCCAATTCATTATTAACTATGATGATCATCACTCATTCGGTACTATGTAGTCTGAGCTACAATTTCGTCAAATAAACGATAAATATGTAAACACTGTTGGTCATTTAACAACGTTCTGTTAACTTAATGGTTACTTAACCTTAAGTGAGAAGCAGTTATATCTAATAACTGGTAGAATTACACAGATGTTTCGAAAGAACTCATTGCCTGTATCTTCGGATTTGAAGAGTATAGCAAGCAAGCAGCCAGCAAGAATCAAATAAGAAGTCTAATTACACGGCGTCATATACATCATACTAATTCTCTTTGTAGTCACCGCTGTGAACACCTCAAATCCATCGAGATGTTAATATGTTTACGAATATTAATCCTTAAATGAATTCGGAGAAAAATTAAGTGCGTTGTTTAAGAGAGTATCCCAACATTCGCATGTAGGGTCTGAGGTTAACATGACACATTTCAGTAAAGTTAGCGAGATCCGAGACCGAGAATCGAACCTGGTTACCAGAGGACATCCTAAATATTGAAGTGATATTTATCAGCTGCTGGGAAGTAAGTAATGACGGTTAACGATATATATCTGATATGAGTATTCCTTCTCTTTAAAATATCTCTAATCCAACTTCTGTCCTACCAGATCGATATAGAAGGGTCACCATCACGCAAACAAATGTTTCTGCTGTTCCACTCAGAACATGTTTAGACTTGATCAGGCTGTACGAATAATAACGCGATTCCTGTGAAATATACAGTAATGACGGGATTCTATATAACTACAACTGAAGTATGAATTTGGAAATTTGTCAGTTAAATTAGGTTCGATCCGACTGAATATCCTATCTTCTTCTTCTTCTTCCATTTCTCTTGCAGCCACCTGGAGCATAGAGCATACGTGAAACACATTTTTTCACTTCAGTTTTTAAACCTCGGAGAGTCGATGGGACTCCTTGGACGAGGGATCAGCCCGCCGCAAGGCCGCTACCTACACACAAACACAGATCAAACGTAGACAAACATCCATGCCTTGAGTAGGATTCGAAACCACGATCCCAGTGTTTGAACGGGCGAAGACAGTTCATGATTTAGACCGCACGGTCATTGTGATTGGCTAATACTGTAAGTAGAAGTAAGTAAATTATTCCTGTAACAGGCCGTGGAGGCCCATAGGGCTCATAGATGGCGGCAAGGTTGTCAGCCCTATGCACCGACCGCCCTTTACCGCCAAAATATTCCAAGAAGATTCCTGGTACTCATTTCTGTTAGAGGCTGAGTCGATCCCAGGGCCATAATGTGGCTGGAAGGATTAGGTCAATTGAAAAAATCCAATGACCTCATCGGGATAATACCATATACATATTAAATTTCAAGATTAATATAGACATACACGTATCAAGGAAGTATCATATATATATTAGTGAGGTTTTGTTTTGGAGTACAATGAAAACCTTGCGCCTGATTCAGACTAATCATGTCCGTAACTAGGAGATCCAAAATTTACCATCCCAGGATCTCGTCCGCTGTACGCCCTCCAGGAGTACGGTGGGCGAGCAGAATGGAAGTTCTGGAATGTTTACATGAAGTCACAGAAGTTATGAAGGCGGTCGTTACGAAGGAACGGCCCGTCTCACTGTCAGAAATGTTTAAACGTACACGCAGTTAAAGAGCAGGTGGAAACCAACAGTACACACGGTCACCATGGAAACGGCACCGAACTATCTCATGATTAAAACCTGAAGTTGCTGATCTGCTGCTTCTCTAATTAAGTGACGAATCGCTCTCTGGGCGAGCAGTTTTCACTTGTTCTTTATTTGGCCTGAAATTATGTTATTAAAGGCGCAATACGGAGCTGAAAAGAGATGGTTGTGAACCGCGCGCGCGTGCGTACTTGCTTTTGCATGTGTGTATATGTGGGGGTGGGAGAGATTGCGATTTGGGGCCTTATGTATTTCCTCTGCTTACTCCTGTCTGGAGAGCCGGGGTAGGGCAGTCGGTATACTGACTGGCTATTAAAGTGCGTCTTTAATTTGATCGCGCTGTAGAAATGACAGTGAAGTTAAATACTTTTTAATTGATTGATTTTTTGTTTCCAAAATACATTAACTCTATATCGTAAAGTGACATAATTAATATGGATTACGAAAAATTATCTTCCGGGATATAAAGCTGTGTAGTCCGTTGAAAGTCAATAGACGTTTCAGACGAACATATATTCAGGGTAGCGGAAAAAGCCAAGTTAGAAACCAGCAGGGAGCAGATATGAATCAGAGAATATTGCTCCGAAACTTCGGGTGACATACGACGGACTACACGGAATTATACCCCAGAAGATATGACTGTTCATAACCACAGCTGTAAGAACCTGGAATCCTGGAAAATATATTAGGAAACAAAATTATGCAAGAGGAAGTAGTTGAGACCTATTTTAATTAAATTCATGAATTTTTCCGAAAGGAATAAAGAAAAACAGAAAAGCCCTCAGTAGTATCGCCAATCTTTGAATTTATAATATCTGTAATATGAAAGAATACTAACTACTTGATATGACGGTCTGTGAATTCCTATCGTTAACATCTGAGGATTTAGAAAGTTGTACTTTGTTTGAAAATACCCTACGTTTCTAGCTGAACTACTGTCACTTTGCACCTGAAACTTAAGTCAGTTCAGAAAAATTCCTTCTTAAAGACAATTAATAGAAATGAATTACTGTATTCGGCTGTGAAAAGTGTATATTTCAGGAACTAATAAGGGGTTTTAAGGTCATCATCATCATCATCAGTAATCTGTCAGACGACAGGTCCACAGTCTCTTCCAAAACAATTCCTCCATGCGATCTAGAGCTTTCTCCTTCAAATGACAGTATCCTCTTCTGTCCCCAAGGTCATCCAGCACCTTCTTACGTCTTCCTCATCTTCTTATCACTTCTATCTGCCCCTCTATCTTTCCTTCAATAACTTCTTTTAGAAGGCAGTTTCTGCGTAAAACATGACCAATCCAATTAGCCTTCCGTTTTCTTATTTCATGTAGGATATTCCTCTGCTCACTGACTCTAATTAACACTTCTTCATTTCTCACATAATCGGTCCAACTGATCTTCTCCATTCTTCTCCAACACCACATTTCGAAACTTTCCAGATGTTTCTGATCTACTGCCCTAAGTGTCCATGTTTCAGCCCCATACAGAGCTATGCTCCAAATGTAGCATTTCACTAGTTTCTTCCTCAAATTTAAGTCCAATTTGCTGGTAAAAAGATTCTTCTTCTTGCTAAATGCAGCTTTTGCCATGGCAATCCTGGATTTAATTTCACAAGTACACCTTCCATCATCTGTTAACAAGCTACCCAAATATTTAAAACATTTCACATTCTCCACTTGTTTTTGGTCTATCTTTATTGTGACTGGGGTTGGTTGTCTCGAAATTTTCATTACTTTTGTTTTCTCCACATTCATTTCCATGCCATAGCACCTTCCAATTTCAATTAGTCTATCAATCATGCCCTGTAGCACAGTTTCTTCCTTAGCCATTAACACAAGGTCATCTGCATATTTCACAGTTTGAATAATTTGCCCTCCTACTTTGAAGTCACCGAGCCCATCCAGAGCTTCCTTGGTAAGGCATTCGCTGTACAAGTTGAACAGAATTGGTGATAAACAGCATCCTTGTCGAACTCCTCTTCCAATCTGCACACTTCCTGTCTCCCCCCTGTCCAGTCGTACTCTAACTTTCTGATCCATGTACAATTTGCTAATCAATCTTCTTTCATGCCAATCGATACCTGTTTCTTTCAGGATCTGCATTAATTTGGTCCAGTTTACCCGGTCAAATGCCTTCTGCCAGTCTATGAAGCAAACACACAGTTCTTCATCTATCTCCAAAGTTCGTTCCGCTATAATTCTCATCATCCCAATTGCATCCCTGGTTCCTTTTCCTCTTCTAAATCCAAACTGATCTTCTCCAAGTACATCCTCTATTTTCCTTTCAATTCTTCTTTTAAGTATCTTTGCTATTATCTTTGCTGTATGTGCAATAAGACTTATTGTGCGATGGTCGCTGCATTTTGTAGCTTTTGTCTTTTTCTTTAAGGCAATCATTGTAACTTCTGTAAAGTCCTTGGGCCACTCTCCACTTTCATATATGGTGTTCATTAGTTTTGTCAGTGTTTTCAAACCACCTTCTCCCAGTAACTTGAGCACATCTCCAGGTACATCATCATCTCCTGTAGCCTTTCCCTTCCTCATTTCCTTGATAGCTTTTTCCACCTCACTTTGTAAAATATATGGTCCTTTCTCGTCTGTATCTACTTCTTCTTCCGGTTCAACTTCTAAGGTTTCTGGCCGATTAGGTCGATCATATAGTTCTGAAATATAATTTTCCCAAATTTTCAGCACTTGCCTCTGATCTACTATTCTATTCCCCTGGGAGTCTTCGATGCCAACATTTTGAATCCCATGATTCTCTTTCCATCCTAGTTCTTTTGTCTTCATGTACATCAAATCATAACGGCCTGTTCTTTGAAATTCCATAATCTCATTACATATCTTCTCAAGATATTCCTTTTTGGCCCTGTCCGTGGCTCTTTTCAATTCATTCCTCAGTCTCCTGTATTTCCTCCTGCCTTCTTCATTGTTGACATTCTTCCATTTCCTTCGCTCCTCCATTTTACTCATCATCTCCTGTGTAACCCATGGTTTTCTTGCTATCTTCTCAACTTTACCTACCAAATCACTGATAGTATCTAACATGCATTCTTTTATATCGTTCCACTGCGCTTCAGCATTTCCGCTTTCACCTTCAATTGCACCGAGTTTCTCTTCTAGAGTCTCTTGCACGCTTTGTCTTTGAGCATATAACTTCTCCAAATCCCATCTGGGTCTGCGCTTTCGAAATCCTATAATTTTCTTCAACCTGGTTCGGAACTTGGCAACCAGCAAGTTGTGGTCAGAGTCAATGTCTGCCCCAGGAAGCGTCTTCACATCCTTCACACTGTTTCTGAATCGATGTTTCACAAGGATGTAGTCCAGCTGATGCCTCCTCCAATCCCCAGGTGCCTTCCATGTGTAAATTCTTCTCTTTGGCTTCTTGAACCAAGTGTTGGTAACAATCAATCCATTTCGTTCACAAAAGTCAATAAGCATTTGACCTCTGTGATTCCGTCTTCCTAGTCCATGTGATCCAACAATATTCTGATATGGTTCATCTCCAACAATGCTGTTCCAGTCTCCCAATATGATGCTGTTTGTGTCTCCTCTTCCATCTTCCTGAAGAATTTCTTCAATTGTGTCATACACTTTTTCCACTTCATCATCTTCATACTCTGATGTTGGCATGTACACTTGCATAATCAGTATATCTACCGGTTCCGCCTTCAAATTCAGAGCAATAATTCTGTCATTACAAACAATCTTCTTAACAACACTCCTCACTACACTTTTATGCACCACTATTGCCACACCTCTGTCAGCCCGTTCACCTCCGGAATAATACACTGTATAATCACCACTTCTTATTTCACCTTGTCCTTTCCACCGCACAGACACCTCGTTCTTCTGCATTTCCGTTTTCAAATTCTCCAATTTGCCTGCTTGATTCAAGGTCCTGACATTCCATGTTCCAATCTTGTAGCCATGCGGTTCCTTCTGATCTTCACACTTTTTCTTGTTGTAACGCCTGCATGACATTTCCTCTAGAAACACTTCACCCCCGGAGATCTTCTAAAGTTATATCGTAAATTATTTCTACTGTGTACCTTTTCGTAAAGAATGAATATTTGTTTTTAGAAAACTTTGTAAATTGAAGTGAAGGGCATAGAAGTACAAACACTCTTTGGCTGCGCCATAGCTCAAGCGGTTAGTCGCTGGTTTCCCACCGTGACGGCCAGGGTTCGATCCCGGGTCTGGTCAAGTGGGATTTGTGGTGTACAAAGTGGCGCTTGAGCGGGTTTTCTCCGAGTACTTCGGCTTCCCCTAGCAATCTTTATTCCACCAAATTCTCCATCATCATAATCACCCGGGGCAGGCTACAATAGGCCAGTCAGTGACCGCCGTGCCGAGTGGACCCAACTGGATTCCACCCCCCACTAAGCGAATTAAAAAAAAAGTATTTCTTTTCTCTGTGTGTTGATTTATTTTTCCAGATATTACATTTGTACATTTTCGCTTTCATATTTTGCTGAATATTGGAATGCAGAAACCATAAAGCTCTCTGGAAATCCGGGGATCTGCATTTTTTGCAGAGATGTCACGCAGGATAGTCAGCGAAGGCTATCTCCCGTGCAGTGGAAGCACTGTACCTGGTTGCATAGCATCGAGTGTACAGAAGGCCATCATGAAATAGAAACTGAGCATCGCGTTCCGCTACACAACCTCGATTCTTGATTAATAACCTCCAAAAATTGAAGAGGAGGAAGATTTAAAATAACGTGCACACGATGTAATAACCCTCTTACGATTTATTAAGGTACACGTACTTACCGCTCACCTATGGCGGAGGTTAGAAATGGTGGAGCTACACCTTCGCTGCCATATATGTCTGCATGGTGTTCAATTAGTTAAGTATAAAGAAAACTTTACATTTTTATCTTCGCAGGGTTTTCTTCCCGAGATAACGGCCTTGTGGATCCATTGCGTTGACACGCAACACCCTCTATCCGCTGAAGTTGACACTAACTTCTCCGACAAGCTGCGGTCGCTCGGTCGGTATAGTTCGCTTGCGGACTACATGCCACAGAGGGTTTTCTTCATGAGCCGGGATAGATAAATCGGTATAGCTGCTAGGCTATGGGCTGGATTGCCGTGGAATTGGGGTTCGAATTCCAGCAGGGACAAGATATTTCTCTCTTATCCAAGTTCAGAGAGACTCTGGGGCCTACACATCCTCCTAGGGCGGGTACCGGGGTAAAGCGGTGGTGGCGTGAAGCTGACCACTCACTCAAACTAGTACAGAGATCAAGAATCGTGGAGTTATACCCCTACTATCCATAAGTCTTCTTGGCTTGGTGCTTAATTAATTAAGACGAGGGATAATCCTACTCTTTTACTTTTATCCATAAAATAATAATTATAATTTAATAGGTTTAACGCTATATTTTCATTCATTAGAAGAGACCGAAAGCCTGGTTAAAGGATCAGACAGACATCGCTTTACAAGGTGTAAATTCGTCACAAACCACTTATCCACATTTTCTCTTCACGTAGTTACAACAAAATATTAAATGATGTTGAAGAGTATTATCTTCAGGGATATAACGCCTTGCAGTCACTTGAAAGTCAACCGACGTTTCGGAGGTACATAAGCCGAGCAAGATAGCAGCCAGAAAATAGGTGACACCTTTCAATCTGCTTTCACGCTGGTATTTTGCTAGGCTTATTTGACCCTGAAGATGGAGGCGATCTGTTTTTCCGAAACGTCTGTTGGATTTCGACGGACTACACAGTGTTATATCCCCAGAAGATAATATTCTTCATAACCACCGCTGTGAGAAACTTAGATCTTACATTAAATTAAGTCGTTAAGAACCATTGAACGATTTTTCATCAAATATTTACAACAAATTTGTATTTTGCTTTTGTATCAAAGGACTCTAACTAGGCGTAACATAATTATATGCCGTCCCTGTGCACCCTTGTACGGAGGACGTTAGAGGCTCCCGTATTGGCAACGCAGTGTGCAATATCCGATCAACTATACGACATTCCCTAGAGTCAGCCTCCTAACTGTATTAGTTCATATTCTTTTCCCGTATCAACACAAAAGTTTAGTTTCCTCTCAAGAGAGCAGTAGACCTCAGTCACTTTCGGGACTGATTCAACGCTGAACAACGTGAAGGCCATGCCACAGAAGCGAGTGACTGTTGCAAAGGCGTGGAGTTACAGAATTAACCAATCGAATTGTCATCAGAGCATAACAAAACTGTAATAATACAACAGTAAATCTGTAGAACTAACAACTTAATCGGACTAAGACCTATTTTTCGATAGATGTAATTTATTTTGCATAAAATTAGGTCACTGACAGGATATTTTCAGAATATTGCCGAAATTCGTATTTGTAGTTATCGTGACGAAAGGCTTCTTCATTTTTAGAGGAACCTAAATCTTGACGGGCCATAAAGTAAAGATGTCAATTGCAGTCACCTTCCTTCTTCTTCTTCTTCTTCTTCTTCTTCTTCTTCTTCTACCTTTCGTATTAGTCCCTCTGGTCTCTAAAATCTTGTTCTCTGTGTTGAATTAGTTAAACGCTATGTCATGAAAACATAGGGGGGAGCGGAGGTACAGTTCCACTATTCCTGAACTCGACATTAGACTGAAGTGAGTGGTCAGCTTCACGCCCCTGCCACCTGCCATTGTACCCCCAGGAATAGAGCCCCCGGTACCCACTGGGTATGAGGTTGTTTGGAACCCAGAGCCGGTCTGGACTCTGTGGAAAAGAGAAAAATCTTGCACTGCCGGGAAACGGACACGGACTATCAAGTCCGTAGCCACCGCTATACCGACTGAGCTATTCCGGCTCCAAGTAGAATTGAATAAGTAATAACGTATTTCTAACATATGTTAGCGTACATTTTACTGGTTGGATAACTGACGTTTGGTCATTCTGTATGTTTGAAACGTGGAGTATGTACAGTTCTAACCAAGAAACTGCGAAAGTGTTGCATTTACGAGCCTGTAGTTCTCAGCTAATGCAAGGGGATGATTAAACGCATTGTTACGTCATCTCACTGTGTTGAGTGCAGCGCTTCATCTTGCGAGTATAACAGAAAGAGACAGGATCCAGCGGGAAATAGAGGTACCAAGCATCAAACTCACCACACTCAGAAATAAATTCCGGTAAGAAAGCGGACGTGACAGTAAATATGACTGTTCAAACAGTGCGTTACACTGGTTTACCAGAGGCGAGGAAGATCTCAAGCGAGGCGTACGGGTGTCTACATGCACCGTAGAGGGACTATGTAAACAAAAACATCAATTTCCATACAAAAAGGAATCCCTCCCTCAGCCATTGATTAGTATTCCTCTGCGGGTCCATAGTAGATTTTGAATATTTATTCCTCTGCCTCGTTGTTAAATTCACATCTCTGTTTTCCACGCCGACGCTGTAAATTGTCATCACCTGGCAACGTAGGGAACAGGTACGAGAATATGGAATGTACTTACAACCTTCCTTGGTTGTATGATATTTATGTTACGGACTAAATAAAAAAAAATAGTATCCCCTGTAACAGGCCGTGGAGTCCCATAGGGTTGTGAGACTTCGAAGCCCCCACATTGTTTAGACAATCAGTTCAATTATGGCGGTACGATTTTCAGCCTTACGCGCCGATCGCCCTATAGCCCCAGGAAGATTCCTGGCACTCATTTCTGTTAGAGGAAGAATCGACACCCGGCCAAATTGCGGTTGAAAAGATTATTTACTCACTTATGGAGCTGAGCCCTTCTTGAGGAGAAGCCAAATCTGCAGCTACTCAAGAATTTCCCAGCATTTTATGCAACCCGAAAGTTCATTACCGTGTTCACAAGGGCCATCCACTGGTCCCTATCCCGAGCCAGATCAATACAATCCATCCCATTACATCCTGTCTCTCTAAGATCCATTTTAATATTGTCAACCCACCTACGACTTGGTCTTCCCAGTGGTCTCTTTCATTCTGGCTATTCCACCAATATCCTATATGCATTCCTCTTCACCCCCATTCGTGCTACATGCCCTGACCACCTCATCATCCTTGACTTGATCATTATAATTATACTTGGAGAAGAGTACAAGTTATGAAGCTCCTCATTATGCAGTTTTCTCCAACCTCCTGTCACTTCATCCCTCTTCGGCCCAAACACTGTAAAGATTAGGTAATTGAAAAATCAAATAACTTAATCGGGAATCGAACCGGCTTGTAGCATAGTGCCTCAACTAAATCTCCAAAGAAGACAAATTTATTTACACGAGTGAATTTGAACTGACGCATTTGTATGTGCGTAGAAGCATGTAAATACGGAGCACAAACATCCAAATGTAGTAAAAGGGAGTCCTTGAGCAGTCGATCAGAAATTACCAGAATTTTATGGAGCCAAAGATTTATTTTCATACTAGCAGAGCCCACCTTTGACGCTTGTCCTCGTCGAGTTGAATCCAGTCAACACACACGTTCAATTTATTTTCATATTTAATGTAAAAACATCTACACCTCCGCTTGCCAAGTTGTCCGTTTCTTTCAGATCTTCTCTCCGTAATATCTTGTGCATTTTGTCTGGCAACTATTCGTGATACATATTAATATTCAAGCATGAATTAACTTCATTAACATAATCTTTGTCACACAGCTAACAGTCGCTCTGCTTAGCGTAACAGAAAATGATTCCCCCTAAAGCGGCCTATGTTCCAGTTGTTGTGTTAGGAACTGCTTCTAGTGTCTAACCGCCTGCACTGCGACTAAGCACTTTCAGAGCTTATCTTTCGGTAGCTTTGCATTTCTTGCGTGGGTGTTTTCGAGCTGACTTCATAATTGGTGACATATGCTTAAAATAAATTCCAAAAATATTGTGAAGCAGATAACCATTGCTAGGCAACGACTGGGTATACACGTTCCAGAAAACACATAACAATAGGAACTGTGTTCTCTATGGCCCATGCTACAACTCATCAATTGGTAACACAGCTATACTCGGCAAGAGAAAAGTGTATTTTCCATGGAGTCCGATCCGAGGCTATATAACAAGAGTCTGTTTGTAGATAAGGGAAATAATCCCATGTGGACGCGGGGTCGAATACCTCCCCTGTAGTCCTGCGAGTCGTAGGAGGCGACGAAAAGAGAAGTCTCGAATCTGAGACAGTAAAATATGGTCGCGAGTCCCACGGGACTCGGACTCGATAATTCCTGCGCTGGCGAAGGCCAGCAGTAGCTGTAAACGACAGACCCGTTCTCTCGTCAGAGAGAGCGCCCCACATCAACAAACCCGCAATTGTTTATTGTGAGAACTATACGAAACATGAAAGCACACTCTTTGGACTTTAAAGCTAAAGGTAAAGATAAAGCTGCCCCTGAGTTTAACTAATTAAGCACTACGCCATGAAGGTGTATTGTGACAGGCTGCATAGATCCATATTTTCATGACCTCGGCACTAGTTGGAGGTGAGTGGTCGGCTTCACGCCCCAGCAGCTTTACCCCAGTGGAAAGAACCCCCGGTATCCATTGGATAGGAGTTTGGGTGGTCCCCAGAACCAGTCTGGACGATTTGGAGAAGAGGAACTTGTTGATTCTACGGGGAGTCGAACTCTGACCCCTCATTGGTCCAGCCCGTAGCCAGTCGCTATGCCGACTACACTATCCCGGCTCCCTGGACTTTGAAATGTTAACATTTGCATCATGTGAGTAAGATAGCAATTGAAACTAAATGAGTTTCGACAAACAATGACTGATCTAACACGTTTCAGTTTTCTTGACTTTTATATAGTTGAATCGTTAATCATGTGAGACGAGAGAACACAGTTCCTAATTTAAGAATATAATTTTTTGGATGTTATAATGAAACCAATGTAACAGTTGCATATGTATGAAAACTTGAAAGGAAACCTCAGCAGAGCATGATGGTTAATCTTGCGCTCTTTCAAAACAAAGGAAGTATACGCAAGACGCTACAGTAGCTAATATGACGGCTCTGTGTCTGTAATAAGCTTCTTACGCATAAAACCATAGCTAGAAGTCCAAAATTACATAAATATATACGTAAAGTAAGTAAAGTAACAGGCTGTGAAGGCCCATAGGGTTGTGAGACGTTGAGGCTCCCACATTATCTAGACAGTCTGCTCAAAGATGGCGGTAAGGTTGTCAGCCTTACGCGCCGGCCGCGCTTTACTCCCTGGGAAAATTGGAAGGTTAATTCCTGGTGTTTATTCCTGTTAGAGGCTGAGTCGACCCCAGGGCCATAGTGCGGCTGGAAGGCTTAGGTCAATTGAAAAAAATCCAGTGATCTCAATGGGACTTGAACCCGCTACCTTCCGGCTTGTAGCATAGCCCCTCAACCAACTACGCTACCGCGTGCCCACATAAGTAAATATATGTCGTGCAAATTTATGGGCTCTCCAGTGGAATTTTGATTGGTATCCGCACAGCCTTTAAACATTTATAAAACGTAGAATGCTTTAAGCACGTCCTCAGTTAGAAAAGCGGAAAAGTTTTCGTTTTGAAACCATAAATGTAGTTTATCAGCTTTTAACTTCCCCACAGATCTCTCAATGACATTTTAAAAACTACACGTCACAATCCAAATAACGTTGTAATAATGTCTGTTGGAGACTTTGGCCATTTAAATTGATCTGTCGTCAGAGGAAGCGTCCCGTTTTCATGAGATGCAGATGTAGAACCACCGCTCAAGCAAATCTACTGCACATACGGCGTCTAATGTGAGATATTTTCCATGCTAAATCCCGTCACGTAATGTTTGCTCACGAATACAAAAGCATTCAGATCTACAGATGTTCATGTTTTAATATAAATCACATTATCTTGGAACTGGTCCGTCGTGTCTCTCTGGGCAGACCAAAAGAGCTACGGCCACGTAGAATTAATTACTAGTGGTTCTATTTAGCAATATACGGATTATTAGTTAGTATACTCGAAAATCGCCTTGCGACGAGCTGATCACCCGGCCAAGGAGTCCTACCGAATGTGTAAGATCTAGAAAAACCGAAGTGAACGAAGAAGTTCATGGAGGTAGGCCTAGACCCACTGGGGCTGTAGTGCCAAGGGGGAAAAATACTCGAAAATCAGATGTAAGCCCTATTTTATGCTACTCTACTCATGCTAATAAGAGCCCCGGGAAGCTTGTACGAATTTACTGCTGAGAGGAAACTGGAATTATACCTGCCATTCCTTCTCTTTAAAACCAAAAACAAGACGATTTTATGTCATCAAAATAAATCTGGAAGAAAATTATAAATAAAAAACAACGAACTCCGTGGCCTATAGTCCGCAAGAGACCTATACCGACCGAGCGACAGCCGCTTGTCGGCGAAGTTAGTGCCAATTTTAGCGGATAGAGAGAGTAGCATGGCCAGCGCAACGGATCCCTACAGCCGTTAATCTCGGTATTCTAGACCGGAGCCAATATTTCCTTGAAATAGCTCCTCAATTATCCTTACGAGGCTGAGTGGACACCGTTCCAGACTCACTACTTCTCAGAAAATCTGGTAGCACCAGGAATCGAATCTGGGACCTGTGGTTCTGTAGGCAGGAACTCTGAACACTAGACCACAGAGGCGGTCAATTATAAATAAATAAATAAACAAGTAAATTAATAAAAATACAAGAAACATAAATAAATAAATATTGGGAAATTTTGGATTGGATTCGTCTAATTCAGGTCAGGGAACAGTGGCGGGCTCTAGTGAACACGACAGTGAAACTCGGGAAATATGAAGAACAAGAAATTTGTTGAGTATCTGGACGACTATCAGCTTCTCAGCAAAGGGCTGTGCTCTGTGGAGTCTGTCGAGGCCTATCATAACGAACACGACGTATAAAGCGTGTATATTCTCAAACCGCTCGAACGCAAATTTCAATTCTGTTTTGGCGTTCCTTCTTGTGTCTCCCTTCTGCGACGAAATGATATCCTGTTCAGGATTCTTACGCAGTTTATAATTCTAGCAAGTTCAGTGTTCGAGAACCTTCCAGATTGCCTTACACAAAAGTAAAATCCGCCACTGCAGCACCCTTGTGACAGCAAATCACCACGATTACTATTCAACAAACTGAAAGCATTCACACTCGTCCTGTACATATTTCCGTCTATAGCAGCGCAGCGTTATCGCTTGGCATGCTCTGATGGCGCGCGGGAAAGTGTAAATCCCAGGGAACATTAATCACGGACTGCTGAATGAGAGGGCGAGGCCTCGAAAGGGAACACACTCCAAACTTTCTGCTGCATTCTGCAACGTGTGGGCTGTCGAAGAGTACAGTTTCCTGCTGTGTAAAGCAGTGTAGTCCGTTGAAAGTCAACCGACGTTTCGGAGGAATATATCGCCTCCATCCTCAGGGTCAAATAAACCGAGCAGGATACCAGCAAGAAAGCAGTTGGCAATCCACATTATCATCTTCATCAGGACTGTCAATAACTTGTAGTATGCAGGAACATTATTAATATTCCGCTGCTAAGTCATTTAGACTAGTGGTAACACTGCCGTAAAATAAGCAACACTGGACGCATGTATTGTCGGAAGCATGGAATGTGTGGATATTTTTAGCTCTGAGTGGTTAAGGCACTGTGCTACAATTCGGAAGGTCGCGGGTTCAAATACCGAGGAGGTCATTGGATTTTTTTCAATTGACCTAATCCTTCCGGTCGCACTATGGCCCTGGGGTTCACTCAGCCTCTAACAGAAATGAGTACCAGGAATTAAATAAATTATTTTCCTTGGGAGTAAAGGGCGGCCGGCGCGTAAGGCTGACAACCTTGCCGCCATCTTTGAGCCGATTGTCTAGATAATGTGGAACCCTCAACGTCTCACAACCTTATGGGCCTTCATGGCCTGGTACAGGGACAGCTTTATTTTACAACTACCGCCACAGCCACTACTACCACTACCACCACTACTGCTGCTACTACTGCCACTAATACTTCCGTTAACACCACCACTACTACTACTAAAGGGAAAGGTGGAGTTATCCCTGTAACAGACCGTGAAAAACCATGGGGTTGTGACACGTCGAGGTTCCCACATTTCTCTAGACAATCGGCTTACAGATGGCTGTGAGGTATTCAGCCTTACGTGCCGGCCGCGCTTTACCCCCTAGGAAGATTCCTGGTACTTATTCCTGATAGAGGATGAGTTAAGCCCAGGGCCATGGTACGGCTGGAAGGATTAAGTCAATTGAAAAATTCTTCCGGCTTGTAGCATAGTGCCGCGCCCAATTACGCTGCAGCTTACTCTCAATGCCACTTTCTCGTACAATTTCATTATCTCGGTAACTAAGGCGCTCGTTAGTCCATTAGAAGGAAGCAGATCAATGCGCTAGGAAGTCTCAGACAGAGAGACAATTGTAATCTTTATAAATCAATAGATTAAATGGGGAAACAATGTAGAATTATTACGCTCTTAGCTTCAGCGAAATTTCACCAATTTTCATTCCAGACGATGTATTTGCATAGCCATATTAGCTATTTCCCTGTTCACTCGGATGGCACAAATTCACGATTTGATAACAAGAAAGCCCAGTTCGGAGTTCAACTCGTATAGCTTACTTTCCCAATGAAGGGATTTGGTTTCCTACGAGTCGACGCTGCAAACTTTTCGCGGATTTATGCGCCTGCAGCAAATTTACTGCTGTGCTACGCGGTGCTTCCAGTCCAGTCCAGTTCAATCCAGTAAGTTGCTGCTGGTCCTAGTCAGCACAGTCATTCTTGGTTTCTTGCTCCTTCGGGAACTGTGTCCATATTATTTTTTCTGTCCAGATTTACGCGTGTTTTGAAATTGGTCCTCCTCTTCAACGAGAGGACGGGTCTGACTACTACTGGTCACTCCTACCCTACTGGGGAGTGACTGCTGGTTCTCACTGCCTCATCTTTTTCGTAAAAGAGAATACACAAATGCGTTACGAAATGTACACTTTCTCTTGGTAATTTGTGTGGTGCCAAGACCGTGAAAGTGATGAATACTGAGGATGAGTTTTTTGGTGCATTTCGAATCCCCGTGACAAATATCTTTCTTTTAATTAAAAAGAAATTTATTTTTATTAGCTAGAAGAATATTATGTATATTATTATCATCTTGGGAATAATTTGTTAGAAAACTTATTACGTAGCTCACAATAATATCTACGCTCTGGTTTGCGGACTTTAGTAACGTTTTCCTCCTGTGTCATATTTATAATCGTTAATTTATAAAAAATGTCTCTCCCCGTTTGAATGTCTGTGTGACTAAACAATATATGCACTACTTTTCATAATTTTTTTTCTCGAATTATTTCAGTTTTGTTTCTGTTAAAATGAGAGTTTAAAGCGATACTATTGTTTTCATTTTTCTTAGAGAATGTAGGCGAGATTAGGCCTTAAGATAGGTTCCTTTAAAGCTCAAAGTGTTCTACATATTTCCATCTTTTCTCAGGTCTTCCAACATCACGTGGACCCGGGGTTGATGTTAAAATTTAATTTGGGTAAACGGCTTTTGTCCGTTATTCCCATGTTATCTAACCGGCTCTTTTGATATAATTGCATGTTTTATATTATGTACTTCACTTTTAACCTATTAAGAATGTTTATTACATATTAACATATTAAAATTTCCATGTTAGAGAAACGCAATCACATTTCGACCATCCGTGCTACAATGTGGTTCGGTTCTCGTGTGTGTACATATGATATTGCTCCAGTTCAGTCACACGTGCAGGTACCCTCCTGCTGCAGTTCAAACACATGCAAGCATAATGAAGAACTGCAGGCTGGTGTCCAACCGACCGTTACTCATGAGGAAGACAGCAGAATGCGTTACTTCTCATAGACTGCACACTGCCCGATACGATCCTTGTCACTTTACGACCACAGCTTGTTCTCTGAAATATGTATTAGTTACAACTCTGTGTTATCATACGGAGATAATCATCTTTATATTAGATGGGAATTTCATGTTTGGGACATATTTTGTGTTCTCCTATTAAATGTCTATATCATTGATAGATTCTTTAAGGGCCTACCCAAGTCCAAAACCCGTCTATAGTCACACACACTACGTGAGAGTTGTTCAGATCCACACACTGAAGGAAACATTTTTATAATGTTGCTTCATGAGGAAATTCAGAGCACATTATACTCAGAAAATGCTTGCTACCATACCGCCATCTATGAGCCGAATACCTAGAAAATGTGGGAGCTTCGATGTCTCACAACCTTATGGACCTCTACGGCCTGTTACAGCCATAGATTTACTTTTTCACTCATTAAAGTCAGAACTTAATGTGTTCTGCTGTCTAGAAACATAAATATTGACATATCTATTTTTCTATGGCTCTATAACCTTTGGAACTTTGCCGCTTTTTCAGTTTCTTAATCCTCTGCACAATCGGTAGGACTCATTGGATGGGGGATCAGCCCGTCATAGTATTAACGTATACAAAATTATAATTTTTCCTGTAGTTTTATATGAACGCAAAACTTGGTCTCTTACATTAATGAAGGGACATGGACTGAAGGTACGAGTTTTTGAGAACAGGGTGCTGAGGGGAATATTTGTAACAAAGAGAGATGAAGTGAAAACTGCATAATGAGGAGCTTCATAATTTGTGACCTTCGCCAAATTTAATTAAAGATCAAGTCAAGGGAATGAGATTGGTAATGTATGTAGAACTCATGGAGGCTAAAAGGAATGCGTTCAAGGTTTTGGTTTTAGAGGTAGAAGGAAAGAAACTAATAGGAAGACCTAGATGTTGGGAGGATAATATTAAAATGGATTTTAGAGAGATAGAATGCGGTTATGTGGGACTGGATTAATCTGGCTCAGAATGTGAACCATTGGGTGGATCTTTTGAACATGGTAATGAAATTTTTGGTTCTGTAGAAAGTTCGGAAATTCTTGAGTAGCTGAGCGACTGGCGGCTTTTCAATAAAGACTCAACTCCGTGGATTTAGTTTGTTAGTTAGGTCAGTATATGGAAGAATTATCCTTTGTGTGGTTTTAACATTCTGAAGTTTTATAGTGTTAACTTTTCCTTTAAGTTCCATTTGGAAAACAGCGTGGAAGATATATGCTTGAAAATACGACGAAATACTGCAGGAAAACTCGTCATTGGGGTTCCGAAATTGGAGCAACGTGGGTAGACGTTGTCTCACTATATATAGGCTATTGTGAGATCGCCTTTTCTCCCGTATCTCCAAGAATGAACTTTATCGATCCAGTTCAGCCTGATTAGACAGGATATCACGTGATCGTGCCTTGTGTCCATAGGCGATTACCGGGCGGTTTAATCGGATAACGAAAATGCCTTTGAAGCCACGGAAAGGATTAGAAGGAAGAGCACATCCCGAGTGGGTAAGAATGTGTAAGGAATCCTGTGGTGGCTTGCAAACAGAAATCGGTTTAGTGAGCGCTTACAGCCGTGCACAGCAGTCGCGGTTTGTAGTGAAGTGGACCGATATGGGTCATTTCAACTGTACATCACTGTGTTGTTCGAAGTTGTTAGAACTGTAAGTCATTTTCTTAACGAATATTAACTCTAAATAGCAATACGTGTTGTGTAGTTCATGTTTCCGCCTTGATAAAATATACTACCACGATATTGTGGGTCCGTGACTAATAATAATGGGTTTTGGATTTGATGATTGGATTTATTGACACCTTCTTGTACAGTCTCTCTTAATCAAAATCAGTTAAAAATAATTGGCAATAACTCTTCAGCCGAAATTGCTCAGTTCTGACTGACTCCATTCTGGTGTGGCCTATAGCCGGGTATAAAATACAGGATTACTACAAATGATTCATTCCATTTCAAAACACTCTATTTTCCAAAGTATTACACATACAAAAGATTGATACATGAAAAGAACCGCAAACTCAACAAGTTCGCATTGTGATACACCAGTTGGCAGCAGGAGTGCAGTGCCTCACAAAATGGCGACGAAGCTGCAAAAGCGTTTCTGTGTTGGAATATGCGAGATGTTCGTCTGTTATTGCAGTGCAGCGTGCATTCAGAGCAGAGCACAGAAAAGAACCGCCATGTAAACAGAGCATTCTGCGGTGGTTTCGGCAGTTTAAGGATACTGGTTGTCTGTGTAAACGGGGCCGCGCCATAGCTCAAGCGGTTAGTCGGTGGCTTCCCACCGCGGCGGCCCGGGTTCGATCCCGGGTCTGGTCAAGTGGGATTTGTGGTGGACAAAGTGGCGCTGGGGCAGGTTTTCCCCGAGTACTTCGGTTTCCCCTGCCAATCTTCAGTCCACCAATTCCTCCATAATCACCCTCACCTGTCATCTGGGGCTGGTACAATAAGCCAGAAGTGGCCTCAGTACAAGGGACTTAGTCCCACTCCACTAGCAGTCAAAAAAATGTATCCCTGTAACAGGCCTTGGAGGCCCATAAGGTTGTGAGATGTTGATGTTCCCATATTTTGTAGACAATCGGCTCATAGATGGAGGCAAATTTGTCAGTCTTATGCGCCGGCCGCCCTTTACCCCCAAGAATATTCCAAGAATATTCCTGGTACACATTTCTGTTAGCGGCTGAGTCGATCTCAGGGCCATAGTGCAGCTGGAAGGGTTAGGTCAGTTGAAAAAATCCAATTGCCTAATCGGGACTTCAACTCGCGACCTTCCGACTTGTAGCATAGTGCCTCAACCAACTACGCTACCGCGTGCCCCGTTGTGAATGTATAACATATAAATAAATCCAACTTTCCAATCAAGAACCCGTCTTATAAATCACCCTTACACGTGACAATATACACATAACTGTTAGATCTCTTATGACAGCCACCTCGATGCACGTGTTACACATCTTTGTCCCCGACCACAGCCTTCTGACAGCCTGCACTGTTAGGACTGGCTCTTCCGTTCCCTTACTGCTGCAGGGCAACATGATTGCACTCTGTCTGAATTCAGACATGAAGTGGAGGATAAATACGGGGAAAAACTGAAGTTTTGTAGAGGTACGAACTGTTGGTTCCGAGAGGTTGACTTGTTTCCACAGCTACCCTCTACATAGACGGGGACTTTTCCTCAAGACAGAACCGTCAGATTGATATGCACAGTGTGCTCATCACGTGTTGCAGCAAGATATGCGCCCAGACTGCGTTTTTCAAAGAC
This sequence comes from Cryptotermes secundus, assembly GCF_002891405.2. Lineage (NCBI taxonomy): Eukaryota > Metazoa > Arthropoda > Insecta > Blattodea > Kalotermitidae > Cryptotermes > Cryptotermes secundus. The sequence goes on from NW_019734310.1 coordinate 1,718,889, forward strand.
GCCAATAAATGTAACAGTTTCCATATACGAAAACATTTAGAGACTTAAGTTTAATTTACATCAATAAGATATTTGTGATGGACCTAGCGATCTGCATCAGTAATGTTATATTTCAGCATCTCGTTGCAATGCATAGGTCTGACTTCGCGTCTTGTTTTTAAGCCGTCTGTATACAGTACAACGTCTGCTACTGTCCACTCCTCCATTGTCTTCATTGTCACATGTTTCGGCCTGACCGGACATCTTCAAGGTCACAGGTTGTTGTGGTTAAGGAATCTGTTGCTCTAATCTGATGTTGTTTTGTTTCTCGTAAGGCGCGTCCACATTACGCGTGCTCGTGCTCGTCAGGCTTGTGCTCGTCGGGAGACTCGTCTGGCTTTTACTTGTGCTCGTAAATCTTCGTCCACGCTACTTCAGTTGCTCGCTAGGTTTCGGCACGTGAGGATCCGTATATTTACTCGTAGTGTGTATAGGCTGTAGTATTTTAATTTATTGGCTATATTTTTTAAATTAAAAATTTAAAATTTCCATGTCTCGTGACTTGTCATATCGTCCACATTACTTGCGAGCATAGCGAGTCACACGAGCACGAGTAATGTGGACGCGCCTTTATGCATTTGCCTCGGATTACTACTGATTAAGAGGGTTAATGGCTGGTTTATTTAAGTTTCCTTGAGCTGCACAAAAACCTGTACACCTGAAGATGGCCGGTTAAGCTGAGATATGTAGTGACAAACAAAAAAAGCAAACTCCGTTGCCTTTAGTCTGCAAGCGAACTATACCGACCGAGCGACCGCCGCTTGTCAGCGAAGTTAGTGCCAACTTTTGCGGATAGAGTATGTGACGTGGTCAACGCAACGGCCGTTAATCTCGGCTTTCTAGACCGAGATCGCTATTTCCTTGAGATAGCTCCTCGACATGTAGTGACAAAGAACACGCGTGTGTAGTAACCGACGTTGCACACAGACGGCATACACGCAAAAGGCACATTCAGATCTATGCAGTGAATCTGATGTGAGATTCTGATGTTTTTCTTCAGAATCTTAATAATTACATTATCAGTAAAATGTTTTGTAGCGCAAAACCCGAAGCTGCTTTGTCTAAACGCTTGTTAAATGGAACCGCCTACCTTCTTTATGCCTCGGTAGGAATTTCTTTGCAGATAAATGCTTTTAAGTTTCCAGTATAAACCTTTCTTTCTTCTGCACTAAGATAATTACCTTACCCAGTAACAGTGCGCCTTCTTCTCTCTTCTGCTGCAGACAATTTTATTGAAATTCTGAAAGAAGTTCAATATTACCAGAAGTTGTTCCAGTGCTATATTATGCATTATCTGTTTCGTGGGGTACAGTTGATATTAACAAATTTTCAGGAGTTAAAAAGACAAGACAATAAAAGATATAAAAACAAATTGTTTTTAAATCTATGGTAGTACCTATGTTTGCATATGGATCGGAAATTTAGATTATTAAAAATATATGGAAAAAAATTAAAAAGGCAGAAATTCAATTTTTGAAGAGTGTAGAACAGTTGTTTCCAAAATGTGGCACAGTTCTAATATTTGGGGACGACAGTAAGAATTCAAAACCTGATTCAGGAGGAAATTAAGGGAAGACTGAATTCGGGTAATGCTTGCTACCATTCAGTCCAGAACCTTTTGTCTTCTCATCTGCTGTCGTGAAACATAACAATTGGAATATACAGAACTATGATTTTGCCTGTGTTTCTGTATGGGTGTGAAACTTGGCCTCTGATATTAAGGGAGGAACATAGACTGAGGGTGTTTGAGAACAGGGTGTTGAGGAGAATATTTGGACCGAAGGGAGATGAAGTGACAGGAGGTTGGAGAAAACTGCATAATGAGGAGCTTCATAACTTGTACTCTTCTCCAAGTATAGCTAGAATGATCAAGTCAAGGAGGATGAGATTGACAGGGCAAGTAACAAAATTAAATCTGCTGTCGTGAAACATAACAATTGGAATATACAGAACTATGATTTTGCCTGTGTTTCTGTATGGGTGTGAAACTTGGTCTCTGATATTAAGGGAGGAACATAGACTGAGGGTGTTTGAGAACAGGGTGTTGAGGAGAATATTTGGACCGAAGGGAGATGAAGTGACAGGAGGTTGGAGAAAACTGCATAATGAGGAGCTTCATAACTTGTACTCTTCTCCAAGTATAGCTAGAATGATCAAGTCAAGGAGGATGAGATTGACAGGGCAAGTAACAAAATTAAATCTGCTGTCGTGAAACATAACAATTGGAATATACAGAACTATGATTTTGCCTGTGTTTCTGTATGGGTGTGAAACTTGGTCTCTGATATTAAGGGAGGAACATAGACTGAGGGTGTTTGAGAACAGGGTGTTGAGGAGAATATTTGGACCGAAGGGAGATGAAGTGACAGGAGGTTGGAGAAAACTGCATAATGAGGAGCTTCATAACTTGTACTCTTCTCCAAGTATAGCTAGAATGATCAAGTCAAGGAGGATGAGATTGACAGGGCAAGTAACAAAATTAAATCTGCTGTCGTGAAACATAACAATTGGAATATACAGAACTATGATTTTGCCTGTGTTTCTGTATGGGTGTGAAACTTGGTCTCTGATATTAAGGGAGGAACATAGACTGAGGGTGTTTGAGAACAGGGTGTTGAGGAGAATATTTGGACCGAAGGGAGATGAAGTGACAGGAGGTTGGAGAAAACTGCATAATGAGGAGCTTCATAACTTGTACTCTTCTCCAAGTATA
>NW_019734310.1:1723794-1772460 GCF_002891405.2 Cryptotermes secundus
AAGTTGTGGTCAGAGTCAATGTCTGCCCCAGGAAGCGTCTTCACATCCTTCACACTGTTTCTGAATCGATGTTTCACAAGGATGTAGTCCAGCTGATGCCTCTTCCAATCCCCAGGTGCCTTCCATGTGTAAATTCTTCTCTTTGGCTTCTTGAACCAAGTGTTGGTAACAATCAATCCATTTCGTTCACAAAAGTCAATAAGCATTTGACCTCTGTGATTCCGTCTTCCTAGTCCATGTGATCCAACAATATTCTGATATGGTTCATCTCCAACGATGCTGTTCCAATATATATATATATATTTAAGTTAGAATGCCCAACATACTCTTGAGAGGAACAGAAGAGACCAAGCATGGCCGAATCCCTGGAGATGATGACGAAATTTCCTCCCATCACCAGTTCGTTACACTTATACATTTTTTCGTTGGAGTAATTTAGTAGATTTGTAATGACAGCCATTCCTGAGCCACCATCATGGTCTTGTAGTGAGTGCACTAGCCTCAATATAAGACCGGTAAAAGGCCTGTCTGCACCATGGCAGCGAATAGCCATGCAGTAAACTCACGGAGGGTATTCTTCAACCCTGAAGATGGAGAAATGTTCCTTCGAAACGCTTGTTGAATTTCAACGTGCTACACGGCATTATGCCGATCACGTTGGCCGCGTGGGCTAAGGCATAAAATGTGTCTTCGCTCACTCGAACACTGGGATCGTGGGTTCGAATCCTACTCAAGGCATGGATGTCTGTTTGCCTTTATTCAGTGTTTGTGTTACGTAGCGGCCTTGCGACGGGCTGAACCCCATTCAAGGATTCCTACCGACTTTCTAAAAATTAGAATCTGAAGTGAAACGAAACTTTTCACGGATGTCCTCTGATTCATACGGGAGCAAGAGGAATAGAAGCAGAAGGAAATAATAAGATGATACGGCATTATGTCCTAGAAGATAGAACTCATAACCACTGCTGTGACAACCTCGAATCCTACATAAATATTGGTGTAATTAATTATTATTTTTATACTCCTTTATACAGTCAAGGTATAGAAGAGCAACAGAAAACCTCCGAGTCTCGCGTGATGAAATGGCACTTGAAATGTGAAAAATAGCCACACTCGTATTCAAGTTTACATTCTGAAAAATGTGAGACAGTTATTCTAAAGAAAGAATTATTTGAGAGATCCTTGTGTCTGAGCAGAAACTCTGCCTTAACGCAGGATTTTAGGATTCGAATGGCTTGTGTTTAAACAAAGTTCCCTGGTAACGTTACAGACTTCACAAAGAAATAAACTCTCACTCACGTCCTGCTTCTGAATACATAAACATTTAAATTATATCTGCCACCTCAGGCAGCAGACTTATGTAGAATATATTAGTATAAATAATACATTTGCATGGTTGTTGTGTTTGTCTCGTTTATCTTGAAACCTTTGTTTTGTTTTTTTTTTTTTTTGAAGCGAGAATTGTGCACATTAAAACTGTAAGGTGGAGCATAGTTGAAAAACATCAGTCACTCGGCAACGAAAACTGTTGAGACGTAAATGTGGAACGGAACGTAACGTGAAGTGAGAGCCAATGGCGTTTTCTGCGGAAGTGTATACTTACGTAAGAAAGTAGGCAGTATTCTGAGAATGAAATAGGACGTGACAGAAGTGTGGGATAGAAAAAGATGTAAAAAAAGAAAGATATTTAAAAAGAATAGAGGAAAGGAATATGAAATATGGACGTAATATATAAAATGATGATCAAGGTAAATTTGTCCCTGCACTTAATTAATTAAGCACAACGTCATAAAGACGTATGGGGGAATGGAGATATAACTGTACAATTCTTGACCTCGACACTAGATTGAGGTGAATGGTTAACTTCACACTCCGGCCGCTTTCCTCCCGGGGAAAGTGTCATCTGCTTCCCGTTGCATAGGAGGTTGCGTGGGTCCCGGAGCCGGTCTGGACGATGTGGACCGAAGAAAAATTTCTTGCATCTGTTGGGAATTGAACCTCACTCATAGCTTGTCGCTACAGCTACTAAGATATCCACGTGACAATAGTAATAAGATAAATGTGTAGCTTTCGGAAGGGACGAAATAATTTGTTTCTGCAAATTCGGTTTTAATATTTAAGATGGTGGGGCGGGGATGGAGCGGTAAATAAGAAATCATTTATAATGGACATTCGAGGAGAGAGTGAATGCCGTGAGTAGTCACTGTTGCCTTTAATGAGGAGTCAGTGTACCGCGTGAATTTGGTTTCGGTAAAAAGGTAAAGTTGTCCCTGCTCTTAACTAATTAAGCACTACACCATGAAGGCGTATGGGGGAGTGGTTGTATAGATCGACATTTTCTTGACCTCGACACGAGTTGGAAGTGAGTGGTCAGCTTTACGCCCTGGCCGGTCGGGTCCCAGAACCGGTCTGAAAACTTGGAGAAGAGATAATTCTTGCCCTCACCAGGACTCGAGCTCCAACCCCTCGGTCGTCCAGCCCGTAGCCAGTCGTTATACCGACTGCGCTATCCCGGATCCTGAATTTGGTTTTGCAATGAGGTAGATCATCCTCCAAGTTCCCGGGGGCGGGTATCAAAGATTGGCGGCCGGATTAATTCGCGAAATTTAGAAGCGTGTTCCAAGTCCCTCTTTATAACACATGACAGCTTCCAATGAGTTTCTAGGTTGAAACCTGCCTCGACAGGAACGGCGTGTCTCACTATTACGGTAGCACAACCATTGTGTGAGGGTGGAAATAAAATAAGCCCATGTTTTATCCCAAGCTTTAAAGGTTAATTTCGATGGAATTTTAATTCACTTTCTAAGAGGCGTTTGTTCGATTTGCATGGGATATGTTGGACACGACGTGACTGAACACTGTCTACAAATTCGAGCTGAGAAATCGTAGAACGATTGGACACTTTGAGCTAAGTGAACATGAAACTTTAAACCACTGAAATTTATTTTATGCAAGATGAATGTTGCAGTATATGAAAACATACTTGCGGTCACGTATTTGATTGAGGGACTACGCTACAAACCGGAGGGTTACGGGTTCCATTCCCGCTGAAGTAATTAGTTTTTTTTTCAGTCTACTTAATCCTTCCAGCCGCACTATGGCCCTGGGGTTGACTCAGCCTGTAACAGAAATGAGTACCAGGAAGATTCCTGGGGGGTAAAGGGTGACAAGCGCGTAAGGCTGACAACCTTACCGCCGTCTGTGAGTTGCTTGTCTTGAGAAAATGTGGAAGCCTCAACGTCTCACAACCCTATGAGCCTCTACGGCCCGTTACAGGGCTAGCTTTACCTATTTACCTTTCATATTGTTCAATCGCGCCGAATTTGCGTAAATCGCGAAGCGGCTGTTGTGGTTTCCTAGGAAGATTCAAAGTATATTATTCTGTATGTGAAGCTGTTGTTACCACGAACACTGCAAACTGTACTGTTGTTTTTGTTCTCATTTCACCCAGCAATATTAGAGGTTCCCTTGAAGAGGAATACGCGTATGTAACCTCATAGAAAGAGACTAGGCGTCTTGGCAGCGGTTTCATATTGTGTAGTTGGCAATTCTCAAGAACGTGCCTCAGACACTGTGTGCTTATGTGCAGCGTACAAATATTGCTTACATCTGCAGGATCTGAGATTCTCACATCGCTGGTAATGAAGAGAATGTACAATATTCTGGGATAAAACTCCGTGTCTCAACTCGCCACATGTTTTCACTCTGGTATCTTTCTTGGCTTATTATTCGACCCTGAATTAGGAGGTGATATATTCCTTTGAAACTTCGGATGACCTTTAACGGACTATAGGGCATTATATCCAAGAAAATAGAACTCCTTTTTCTTTTCATAGGATACTTTATTTTGAAAGAAAGATAGAGGGGCGGATAGAAGTGACCAGAAGACGAGGAAGAAGACGTAAGAAGATGCTGGATGACCTTGGGGACAGAAGAGGATATTCTCATTTGAAGGAGAAAGCTCTAGATCGCATTAAGTGGATGAACTGTTTTGGAAGAGACTGTGGACCTGTCGTCTGACCGATTACAGAAGAATGATGAATGAATGATACTTTATTACGATTTAATATTCACTATTTCACGTCCAAAAATATTATGATATTTATAAAGAGTATAGAGCAAATAAAGAAGAAACAATCTAACCTATTATTTTTCCGTCACTTGAATGTCTGCATAGTTACAGTATAAGTCGTATATTAACTATTGATCATTTTTAATCTTTTTTTTTACTTCATCGTGTTTTTCTCTGGATTGCAACTCTCCCTACATTGGTCAATGTTCAGAGAATGGGAACGTATATTTTCAGTTTTTATGATTTAGGTTTGGCGACAATTTAATTTATTAAAAATGAAAATCCAAGGATGGAAACATTCTGCCACTATGGCTTAGTACAATTTTTATAAGATACCCAAAATACAGGGCTAAGAACGCGTCACGCGGTAGCGTAGTTGGTTGAGGCACTATGCTACAAGCCGAAATGAAGCGGGTTTGATTCCCGGTGAGGTAATTGGATTTTTCTATTGACCTAATCCTTCCAGCCGCACTATGGTCCTGGAGCCGACTCAGCCTCTAACAGAAATGACTACCAGGAATCTTCCTGGGGGTAAAGGTCTGCCTGCAGGTAAGGCTTACAACCTCACTGCCGTATGTGAGTCGATTGTCTAGAAAATGTGGGAGTCTCGACGTGTCACAACCCAATGGATCTCCAGGGTCTGTTACAAGGATAGCTCTGCCATTTTATTTTTTATTTTTAGCAGGGCAAAATACAGAACGAAAATTGCTTTCTTCTTGTCACAGAGCAAGAAGGGCGTATGGTTTTAGTTTGGAGGAAGTGTAGGTGAGGATTGAGGGATTATTCATTTTGCTTCTATAAATAATGAAGAGCTAAATATGGCATATTTGTGACCTTGAACTTTTGGGAAAACATGTAGATTATGAATTTAACAAACCATTCTAATTAAGAAGCTTACCGGGACCCGAACTGAATATGCGAAATGGAAAAGATAGACACCATTACATTACACTCGGTCCTCTAGCGAAGTAGAACACAAAGTATGAGTGTTTATATACCTACAGCAATGGAAAGGATCCCAGTGCTTTGGGGTATAACTGGGCCACCCTGTTCCTGGGGGCAATAAATACGGGGACCTGGCCCGCCAAGTTTGGGGAGTCTCGAATCTGAGACACCAAAATGTGGTCATGGGTCCCTCGGGACTTGGACCTGAGAATGACTGCACTGGCGAGGACCAGCATTAATTGTAAACGACAGACCCATCCTCTCGTCAGAGAGGATATTACGAACATAAGGACTATAACCCCAAGTGTTGAATTGGATAATAAAATTATTGGTGGCGATTCTCAAGGGGCTTGTCACCAAGACGAGCCGATTGGCAGTGAACAGCCAGCCGTAGAGCAACTCTAACTGTGACTGTATACCTACTATACATTTTAATTGACAAAAAAAACTATTTTTTTCATGTCAACATTTTGGTTTTCATATAATTTACAGTAAAGTTTAGTGTGGCCGCGACATAGCTCAAGCGGTTAGTCGCTGGCTTCCCACCGTGGTGGCCCGGGTTCGATATCGGGTCTGGGCAAGTGGAATTTGTGGTGAACAAAGTGGAGCTGGGGCGGGTTTTCTCCTAGTACTTCGGTTTCTCCTGGCAATCTTCTTTCCACCAAATTCTCCCTCGTCATAACCACACGGGGCAGGCTACAATAGGCCAATCAGTGGCCGCCGTGCCGAGTGGATCCAGTTGTACTCCACCCCCACTAAGCGAATTAAAAAAATAAAAAAAATTAGCTTGGAGTACCATAAGATTATGAAGAAAGCAGTCTTCTGTGATGTAGCGCCATGTAGTTATTGTGTTAACCGACGTTTCGGAGGAACGCATCGCCTCCATTTTCAGGGTAGAAGAAATACAATAAATTCGCTAGCGAACCAGCGTGACTAGGTGCTATCCTGAAGATGGAGGCGATACGTTCCTCCGAAACGGCGTCACATCCCAGAAGACTGCTTTCTTCATAGTCATCGCCGTGAAAACCTCAAATCTTACATACCATAAGATTAAATTTATTTATAAATGAATTGAGACCATGTGTTCTATTTTAAAATAATATCCAGAATTGAAAAGTCCGAGTAAAACTAAGAGAAATCTCAATAAAAATATGAGTGCCCAGGTCAATTGGAGATGGGCGCCGCGTAAGTGCGAGTGGGACGTGTTGCAGAACTGCCACTTCGCCAGAAAAGCGACATGTATCTGAAATATAATGTTGGGCTTTCCATTTACTGAGGACGTCATGTAGCGTAGAGGCAATTTAGGTACGCGAACACTGTCTCGTCAGTTTCACACAGCGTGACCCAGAAACAGCGCCCGGCTCTCAACAGCGTGAGCTGGAAGCGTTCTCTTGCTCTGCGGCGAAGTGAAGGGAGACGCTGATGGAAATGTGGATCTCATACGTACACTTACAATAGCCTCCGCCTGCACCACAAGATGGGAAGTTAAGGCGTTCCGTTTTGTACACGTCGCCATATCTCGGATAGTTACGAATATTTTATACTTGTTTTGCAGGAGATCTAAGATAACCAGGAAGGGATTGAAATTACGTTGGGAACAGAGCCCTCTGATCTATGCTGTTGGTATTAATTTAGTTAAAGAACACATAAATGCCACGAAACCAAAACAGATTCAGTATTAGTTACAAATAAAATAGTTGTCTAAAATTCACTCACTCACTCACTCACTCATGGAACTGAGCCCTCCTTGAGAAACCGCCAAATTTGCAGCTACTCAAGAATTTTTATATCATTTTATGGAACCCGAAGGTTCATTACCGTGTTCACAAAAGCCGTCCAATGTTCCCTGTCCTGAGCCAGATCAATCCAATTCATACCATCCCGTCCTATAGCCTAGGTCGTTTATCCAGAAGATCCGTCCAGGTCCGAGGCTTTTTTAACATTTTCGTAACAAGCTTATTTTTTACGGTGAGGTTTTGTTAGCCCCACGCCAAACCCCTAAGCTGGAGGACCACTCCTTGTCGACTGTCCGATACTGCTTATTCAAAGTATTTGCAGCTTTCCTCCATGTCTAGAGGGCGTCTCCCCCATCCGCAACCTGAGGACGCGCCATGGCATGGTAACAAGGGCCCACCTAACATGGGATTGTCTAGAAGCAGACGAAACCAAAGATTACTAACAGCCAAAGTAACCGTCTTCTGGGATATGACGTAGTGTAATTTTGTAGAAGTATACAGGGCAAAGCGTAAACATCTCCCGTAGATATTTTTTGTTTGGGGAGAGAATTGTTACCGCATGAATTGGATCAAAAATATTTCTTTCTCCCACAGATGGTCTTCGGTGTAAACAGTTACAAGTTTGCACTGTGCAACACATGTTTGAGATATCATCATACTCGTATAGTGATATATGGAAATACAGTAAAACTTGGTTATAGCAACACCGATTTCTGCGACACCTTGTCTATTGCGTCAATATTCAATGGTACGAACTAATTCCTCATAAAGCAACTGTTTTTATACTTTGCTTAGTACGACATGCACAAATGCATCAACCTCGTATGTAACGTCATTTTCATTCCTCAATTTCTCTGATATGGACATGGAACGTAATTTAGAAAGTGTGTATTGGGCAAGTAACATGAAACAGATGAAGATAACTGATTACTGTACTCGTATCTAGGTACAGTAAGGCACAACAGTTGATGTAATCTACTGTAATTTGGTGAGTAGTCCTACCTTTAATATACAGTATTAGTGCGGTGTGTATTGTCAGTGAAAAGCGCTGTAATATGTCTTTGATATTACACATTTGGGCAATTCCACGTTAATGTTACGTTAATCTGTACTTAACTACGTATTTCACTAAAAAATGCAACATTTTAACTCGGTTTTTGGTAGATTTTTACGTGACTAACATAAGGCTACTGTGGAAGTGCCCATTTCGGTTACAACGACATTCGTTTATAACGACACTATTTTTAGGTCCCTTTGATGACGTTATAACCAAGTTCTACTGTAATTAGAATGATCAAGTCAAGGAGGATGAGGTGGGCAGGGCATGTAGCACGAATGGGGGAGAATAGGAATGCATATAGGATATTGGTGGGAAAGCCAGAAGGAAAGAAAGCAATAGGATGACCAAGACGGAGGCGGATGAACAATATTAAAATGGATGTTAGACAGGATGGGATTGTATGAACTCAATCGATCTGACTGAGAATACAAACCAATGGAGGGCTCTTGTGAACACGGAAATGAACCCTTCGGGTTCCATGAAATGCTGGGAAGTTCTTGAGTAGCTGCACAATTTGAGCTTTCTCAAGAAGGGCTCAGCTCTATGAGTGAATTAGTATCATCCCAAAGTTATGTTCCTCTTGTGTTGTTACACTCGCAAGTGTTTATACATTTGTATATTTGTTCAAAGTGAAAAATATGCGTTTCCCTTAAAAGAGGGAAATTTGGTATCAAAAGTAAAATATTGTCACGATTATGGGTAACTATAGACGTGGTTTGGATTGGTCAGTGGATTTATTGACCACTTATACACAGGACTGAGAATTACAGGCAATACAGTGCTATCGCAGATCTGCACACTTTACAAATCACTACAGAACACGCTAAGCCTCAGTTTTGCCTAGTCTTTCCTGTCGTTACTTGGTAACAAACTCTCAACAATGGAGATTCTTCAGTTTCTGTGCTCACGCAATTGCCCGCTGGCTAATACTACTCACAGCTAAACTCATTGTCAAAGTCAAGGTCACATTGCGACAAACGGTCAGTCAGTCAATCAGTCAGTCTTGCTCTAGAGCCAAATCTGAGGCTTATGACCAGATATTTATTACTGTTTGACAGTTTCGTTTTTGTGGGGCTCCCTCTCTGATGAGTGGATGGGCCTGTCTTTTGTCAGGGTCAATGTCTGCAGTAGCAAGTCATTTGTCATAATGAAAGGATATTTACATTTTACTTGTTAAACATGTTAATAAATGTGTATAAAATATATATATATATATAGAGCCTCTGTCAGTCCAGCCTCAGTGCAGCAAATTATGCCCTATTTCTAGTAGCTTCCGCTACAACGGTATTGTAGTCACTTGAACGGTCGTATGCTTGAACTCATTGCTTGAACTCTCCTGGTTATAACGTGTCCGCACGGATCATATAGAAAATATCCAGGTTCCAAAAGTTACTCTGTTCTTGAATGCTTATAAATTGCCGCGGAAACGTGTTTACTGAGTCATTGCCCAGAAACGGTGACTGCTTACAGAGTCGCCGCTCGGCAACTGGTCTATAAGCCACAGTATAAACCTGCTTAGATATTCTCACAAATTTCCCACAAACATGAGCTGGTTCTATAGAATGAATGGAACAACTAGTGCTTTATGGAACGAATATGCAATTTACTGCCAGATACAGCAATGAAAAATACTCGTATGACGGGACTGGATGGAACCAGCTCTGGCTAGGCTTCAATGGCATGCTTTTGATTTTAATGCAGAATTCGTACGAAACTAATTACGCTAGAAATTCACTAACCTCAATTTAATTTCTTCTAGCTACTTTGTGTACAAACGTTTATTTCGCTTATTATTATCACTTTGTAATTACTTCCACCGCTGATTTTGGTGTTCTGCTAATTGAAGTGTGAGTGGTTTTAGGTTTGAATATTGTACCCTCAGTATGCCGATATCCTATGATAACCCTATTAAGGCCTCTGCGTTTTCTGCTGTTATACACAGTTTGAGTACATAAACAAACCAGTATTTACTTTTATTTACTTACGGATTATTTAACGACGCTACTAGCAATGCAGACGGTATAGCGTCAGTTCGTAGGATGATTCTATCTATCTATCTATCTATCTATCTATCTATCTACTTATCTTCTTGTTGCTCTCACTTTGTGACATTGGACATTTGTGAAACGCTTCGTTTCATTTCAGTTTCTTAATATTAGACAGTCGGTAGGACTCCTTGGATGGGGATCAGCCCGTTGCAAGGCCGCTACCTACACAGGAAAACACAAACAAGATAAACGCCAACATCCATGTCTTGAATGAGATTCGAACCCACGATCCCAGTGTTCGAGTTGGCGAAGACATTTCATGCTTTAGACCGCACGGCCACTGTGATCGGCCATATGAAGATTAGTAAAGGATAAATTGGAAATGCTGTGAAATGAAGTGGCCGAATTAATATTCCGGCTTTTCCCCTAAAGAGAATGAGGAAAATCACGAGAAGGTGGTCACTGGGCCAGCTTCCCTAGTACGTAGCAGGAATGCTGTCCACTCGACTGCGCAGATCGATAATAATCTAACAGTCGCTCAGCTATTCAAGTATTTCTCCGCCGTTGTGGATCCAGAATGAATGTTTTAGTCTTCATAAGAGACAACCACTACGCGGCATTCCCTCAACGGAGCCTCGTGACTCCAGCTCATCAGTCCCTATTTGTTTACGGTGAATATTAATATTATTGAAGGAAAGATAGAGGGGCGGATAGAAGTGACCAGAAGACGAGGAAGAAGATGTAAGAAGGTGCTGGATGACCTTGGGGACAGAAGAGGATATTCTCAATTGAAGGAGAAAGCTCTAGATCGCATTAAGTGGAGGAACTCTTTTGGAAGAGACTGTGGACCTGTCCTCTGACAGATTACTGATGAATGAATGAATGAATATTAATATTACCCTCCTCTTCATGCTTAGGTTTTCAAAGTGAAGTCCCGATCGAAATATTTTGTATGCATTTCTTATTTATCCCGTCTCTCTTCTACCTCATTCTTCTTAGTCTACTTTATTTATTTTGGAAAAATAAAAATAGAATTATGATATCACCTTCCTCTGTGTGCACGTCTGTAGGCCCCTTATTATCTTTTGAATGATTGAGCCGATCTTTATAGAACTTGATATTTATATCACGATACCTAACCCCATCTCAACATTGTAATTCTTAAGTTCCACCGTCAGTAATACCAACATTACAGACTCGTTTTCTGAGACAAAACTTAATATTACCAGTCTTCATGAAACTTTGGTAGTTACATCATACCACACGAAGCCGTCTCAACAGAATGTTCCATAAGTCGTTTCGATCAGCAGTACCAACATCACAGCCTCTCAAGTTGTTGCTGTAATAGCTGTAATGTTACTTAAATGACTGAACCGACAGTCATGGAACTTGGTATACCTGAATCCATTTCAACGCTCCATAAATCGCTTCCACCAGTAATACCAACATAACAGCCATTCAAATTGTTGAGGTAAAACCTTTATATATCTTGAAGGCCTTTATCAATATTTGTGAAACTTGGAAAGAATATTATGCCACATAAAGGCATCTCCACGGAATATATCATAATTCCCTCACAACAGTAATACCAACATTACAGCCACTCAAATTTTAGAGACACAAGCTTAATATTATTTGAAAGCCTCTGTCAATCTTCATGAAACTTGGTATGTATAAATTATACCACCTGAGCCCAGCTCAATGGTGTACATCATAAATCTCACTTATCAGTAATGCCAATATTAGAGCCTCTCAAAATTTTAAGGCAATACCGTTAATTTTACTTGAATATTTCAGTCGTTCATCACGAGGCTTGGTGTGTATGTCGTGCTAAATGAGACATTACAATCTCTCAAATTATCGAGGCAATAACCTTAATATCACGTACAGAACCAATCTACATGAGGCTTGGTATGTACAGGCATGTCTTGTACCCCATGTGTCACTGCCCTCAGTAAAACCAACCCTGTGGCCATCTAAATATTATTGTTTTATTGACTTCCTTACGCATACATACTAAGATTGTCTTTCTACTTGTATCAGATACAAAATTACAGTGAAATGGAAAGACACGATTAGCTCTTCAAAGAACTTATTGTTTAATTTGTTTACTCTAACTGCATTTCTTGCCGGTCACGGTAGTCGAGCGGTCTAAGGCATACACTGTCCTCGATCGCTCGGAAGCCGGGATCGTGGGTTCGAATCCCTGTTTGTGTACAGGTAGAGGCCTTGCGACGATCTGATCACCCGTCCAGGGAGTCCCACCAATGTCTAAGATCTAGTAAACCGAAGTGAAACGGAGAATTTCATGGTGGTAGGCCAAAGCCCAAATTGGGGCTGTAGCGCCAGAGGAAAAACAAGTATATTTCTTGAACAGTTGTAATTTTGAAGTTTCTAATTATGCAGCTTTATACATCGTATTGTTGGCTGATCTTTCTTAGTTCAGAACGTTATACTAATCGTTTTGTGTTGAAACCCAAACACTCTGTGTTCTGTGTTCTGTGTTCTGAAGTTGGAAGAATCTCTTCCATACACGCATCAAGCAGTATGCACAGAGTGTCTCCTTGAGATTAAAATTAGTCCACCAGCATCAGAAGGAGCCGGGTAGCGTAGTCGGTATAGCTATTGGTACTGACTGGACGAGCAAGGGGCCGGAGTTTGAATCCCGCTAGGGTCAAGAATGTTCTCTTCTTCACCTAGTACAGACCTACTCTTGAGGACCACCCTGCCTCCTATACAACGGATACCATGGGCTCTTTCCCAGGGGGTAAAGCAGCCGTGAACCTGACCACTCACCTCCAACTAGTGCTGAGGTCAAAAAATCGTGGATCTATACACCCACTCCCCCATACTCCATGGCGTAGTGCTCAGTTAGTTAAAGACAGGAACAACTTTGTCTTTACCTTACCTACCAGCATCAGATTGTCATGAATTAGA
Organism: Cryptotermes secundus; assembly: GCF_002891405.2. NCBI lineage: Eukaryota > Metazoa > Arthropoda > Insecta > Blattodea > Kalotermitidae > Cryptotermes > Cryptotermes secundus. Next base: position 1,736,533 of record NW_019734310.1, read on the forward strand.
ATGGCGTTTAGGACAATTCAATATAAGTAGCTTCAGGCATATTCATATATGCAGGATGGTCATGAAATACACGTAATTCTGGTAAATTATCTAAAATTGGAATCAGATACAATAGCGCATAGGGACAGATGTACAGATAAAAGTGGGCGCTGTGTTGTTTTGGATCTACTGTTTTGATATGACCTACATTCGTTTCTGTTTTACTGATTTCAGTATGAGTCATAATATTCATTCCACGCTCAATATACGGGCAGAGTTTCGTTACTTCAGCTTTGTGATCTACGGAAATGGTATTAACTTTTGTGACTCTCAGGCTGTTAAAATTACGGCGAGATTCGCGCGAACCGGTAACCTACTTATCCTGAATTGTGCAGCACAAACAATAGTTTTGTGGATCGAAATATTTATAGCACTTCCTGTTATATGACACAATAGGGGGCACTATGCTACAACATAAGTAGCTCTCGGTTTTGAGTCCCGATGAGGTTATTGAATTTTTTTCAATTGACCTAATTCTTCCAGCCGCGCTATGACCCTGAGGTCGACTCATCCTCTAACAGAAATGAGTACCAGGAATCTTCCTGAGGGTAAAGGGCGACCAGAGCTTAAAGCTGATAACTTTACCGCCATCTGTGAGCCGATTGTCTGAAATTATTGGAGCCTCGACCTCTCAAAACCCTATGGGGCTTCACGGCCTGTTAGAGGGATACTTTTACCTTTACTTCTTTATATAGTAAAAATGACCATTGCTGTCCCATGCCTCGCGTTATGTGGGATTTTCTGAATCTTATTATAGACATTTAATAGGAATGTATCGACCAGGAATCGGCCTGTCTCACAGGGCTGTATCTGCACAAGAAAACACGAATAGACAAGGAACCCATACAAGGTCGCCACCGAGATTCAAACTGAGGATCGTGGTGTCGGGCCGTACACGCATTTGGCCCTAAGGCTAATGTAATCGCCGTAGCATCGTTAATTTCGGTTTAGAATCTACGGTGGAGCACCGGTGTAAAATCACCTAGCCACAACGAGCCCTCTGGAAGACAGGGACTAGCTATTTTAGCAACTACCTTAATGGAGAAGTTACTAAATATAATTAACATGATCAAGTAAAGGGGTGAGATTGGCCTGGAATATAGTACACATGGGGAGAAGAGGAATGTATATGGGGTTCTTATGCTGATTAATTATTTTCTATTTCACAGAGTTGTTATACATAGCAGGAACTATTCATTTCTGCTATTCTTGATTAGTTTATCTCCGTTAATTCAGCCTATTCAGAGCGAAATTTTAATATAGTGACGTATGATCAAGGCAAGAACTGCGAAGCTAGCAGAGACAGCCGTTACTTGGGAACAGTTCTGCAAACACGCCCGTTGCTAGGCAACAAATTAGTAACACGCAACAATATAATAAATGGGAAACGGTATTCTCTAAGAGGTCCATGCGATAGCAACGTGATGCAATAATACAAGAACTGGTGAGAGAATGTTTTCAGTGCTGTCCTTGCCGAGATATTGTAAGAAGGACAGTTAGTGAGAGTGAGTTTGTTGGTGAGTGACTGTGTCAGCTATTCGAGAGTTGATGTAGCTGAGGCCGGGTACAGTTCGGGAACCCAGAGTAAGGGAACGTCCGTCATTGGAAACCGCTACCGAGCAACGGATAGGGCACACTGTGAAGACTTTATGTGAGCTGTGTTTACAGTAATCTTTGGAGCTTGTAACTCAGTGAGACCGTCGTAGTTATTTATTTTTACGTTCTACTATAACACGTCCGGAGAAAGTTCTATACTTTGCGTAGTTACAATATAGTTTTTCCATAATATTATTTATCGTGGCGGAACAAGTACGTGTAGTTAAGATAAGAGTATTATTACAGATTATTTAAAAATCATAACTCATATATTTACAATTATTTTAGTTTTCTTAAAAAATTGTTAACTTTGATTCTAAGACAGCGCCATTTTATGCCGTTATTTATACGAAATATTTTAGACTGTTTTCCTTCGACTTTATAAGCTCTTTATATCAATATGTAGGAGTTGAGGTTCCCACAGCGGTAGTTACGAAGAGGTCTGGCTTCTGGAATGTAACACCGTGCAGACCGTTGAAGTACAGGTGACGCCTGGGAGGACCATATTGCCTTCATCTTCAGAATAGAAGAACAAACCAAACGAGATACCAGTGCGAGAACAGAGTTTGCAGCCAGAAATATTAGGGACTTTAATAATATTTTATACCTTCTTTTCACTAACTTCGCTTCACCTTAGCCTCAAATTAAATACGTATTCACTCACTCATGGAGCCGAGTCCTTCTTGAGAAGCCGCCAATTGTGCAGCTACTCAAGAATTTCCCAGCATTTTATGGAACCCGAATGTTCATTACCGTGTTCACAAGAGCCCTCCACTGTTCCCTATCCTAAGCCCATCCTGTTCTATCCTATCTCTCTAAAATTAAATATGTAACAGCGTTAATATGCTTGATAGTCATATCTTTAACACAAATGTTAGGGTTAATTTGGTTAATACTCCTAGCTACACTTGCCGGTCACAGTAGCGGCGCCGTCTAGGTCATGAATTGTCTTCGCTCGCTCACACACTGGGTTTCTGGGTTCGAATCCCAAACAAGATATGGATATTTGGTGTGCGTATGGGTTTATTCTATGTTTATGTTGTCCTGAGTTTAGGTAGCGACCTTGCGACGAGCTGATCACTCGTCCAAGGAGTCCTACCATGGGTGAAAAATGATTGCAGAACTGAACAAGAGGCCTGGGCCCTGAATGAGCTAGAAGAGCCATTGAAAGAAGTTTGTTGATGCAGTGTTTTATACGTTCAATGTTGTTACAAACTTACATTTGTCCTGCAAACTGTGCAGTAGAATATTTTATGTTTTTTTCTCCCAAATCTCTTTGTTGTTTCTTTTACTTTCATATTTGTTTGATTTTGTTGACTCTAATTGGCTCCTTTAGATGTAGAGTTAGCACTTAAAAAATGCAGATTTGGGTTGAACTGAAATGAATTGAAAATATCTGCTTCCATTGTGCCCGCTCTTCTGTCTTGATACTACGCCCATGTCTCTCATCTTGTCTCCAGTCTCCTTTACGTCCTCATACACGTACTATGCAAGGAATATATGTGAAATCAAGAGCTCAAAGCAGTGAATCCTTTATGTCGCGAAGCTCTCATCCAATCATACTCCAGCATCCTTCATCGTACAGAGGGTATTCTTACAGTAGATCGTCGCGTCGGTGGCGCCCTGAGCATGTATTTGCTATGTACATGGCTTCAGTACCGCCTGGATTGTCCAGTCACAGTGACACGATTATCATCTCACAACCCTACCCCTCAGTCTTTCCGGACTAACCCTAGGACAGGGCCGCGCCCTAGCTCAAGCGGTTAGACGCTGGCTTCTCACCGCGGCGACCCGGTTTACAATCCGGGTCTGGTCAAGTGGGATTTGTGGTGGACAAAGTGGAGCTGGGGCAGGTTTTCTCCGAGTATTTCGGTTTCCCCTGCCAATCTTCATTCCACCAATTGCTCCACAATCACCCTCACCTATCATCTTAGGCTGGCACAACAGGCCGGAAGTGGTCGCAGTACAAAGAAACTTAGTCTCACCCCACTAGCAATAAAAAATACCCTAGAACAGCACTCACAAATGTTCCACAGTTCCAGTTCGTACCTAAAGGTAAATCTGTCCCTGGGCTTAACTTATTAAGCACTACACCATGAGAGCGTATGGGGGAGTGGATGTATAGATCCATATTTTCTTCACATAGGCACTACTTGGAGGTGAGGTACCCAATTGGATAGGAGGCTGGTTGGGCCTCAGAACCGGTGTGAACGACGTGGAGAAGAGAAAATTCTTAATCATAATGGGACTCGAACTCCGACCCCTTGGTCGCCCAGCCCTTAGCCAGTCGCTATACCGGATCACATGTAGAGGTGTGACTCTTTGACGGGGTTTGGATTGAGTGTTTGGATTTATTACTGTTATGCACTCAACTCGTAGTTACAAGCAACACAGCGCTACCGCTGATCTACACTTTAGAATTCACCGTTATACACGGACTCGGGTTCTCAGTCTTCACGCGTAACGGATTTCAACACGGTTATTACACTAGTCGCACTCCAAATACCACAAATAAAGTCTGCGCTTCACAGGCTGACTTTAAAATATCAACTGTCTCGGAAACTTGTTTTAACAGCCGTTGTCTAGCAATGTACGCCCGCTCAGATAGTTTGGCCTTTAGGCGGCACGCTACAATATTTATATGAATTCCTATTAGGATATTTCAATATCATGAGACATATTTAATGTAACTGCCTGAAGATGATCAGAAATGTGGACCGAAACATGTAGCAGTTAGTGAATAAAACCAACGTAAACAATTCGATTGCCGGTCACGATAGCCGAGCGGTCTAAAGCATGCAATGTCTTCGCTCGCTCGGAAGCCGGGATCGTGGGTTCGAATCCCACTCAGGGCATGGATGTTTGTGTACAGGTAGAGGCCTTGCGACGAGCTGATCACCCGCCCAAGGAGTCCTACCGAATGTTTAAGATCTAGTAAACCGAAGTATTACGCCGTGGTGACAGGGGGCGTGTAGGTATCCCACCGCTGCCACCACATTATGTCTTAAGGGGGGGTTGAAGAAAATACTAAGTGCCGGTAGCGCGGTAGGCGTTCTACCACTGTACCACCGCTTCCGGCATATGTTACGCCTCTGCGACAGGGGTGGATTGGATATCTCACCGCTGTCCCCAATTATTATGCCGTGGTGACGGGGGTGGGAATACAACTACTAATTCACTTTGTCAATCAGCCCTGCGTTGACTCGTCCCACAGTCGTTACCATAGGTAATGCTACGATGGCAGGGGTGGGTAAAACATAATTACTACTTCTGTCAGCCACCTCTCGTTGGCCAATCCCCACCTCTGCCGCCACTTTGTTATGCCTGAAGGGGTCTAATGAAATAATACTAAATTACTCTCAGCTAGGATTCTCCGGGCTCTGGTCTTTCTTCGTTGCATACGGCTGCCGTTGGCTGTCTGGGGTCTGTTCTGCCTTCGCTTGGGGTAGGATCGCTCTGGATCGGTCATGGACGGGTAGGTTCGGGGATGTAAATCACAATCCCGGTACACCCTACTCTAATTACTCTGTCTATTTACACTCGTATTTACAATCCTATTTACAGTATTAACAATGCCGACTTTCAGTCGAGACTACATAGTGCCTTCACTTTACCACGCTACGCTTCATCATGATCTCCCCTTCTCGGGGTGTAGGCCTTGAGTCTGTCTCTCTCTCTCTGTTTCGACTCATGAGGATCTGCAAGTATTCATCGTTCGACGTGAACCTTTTTCCTGTCTCCATTTCCTACTACTCATTACACAATTCTACCCTATCCTATCATAAGACTTCACCCTTAAATTATTGTCACGTATTGGGCGTATAACGCGACAAATAACTTCACGCCGTATTTGATATAACGAATTTTATTTCACAATCGCACTTACAATCACCCAAATTACAGATTCACAATTACTGCTATCTGCAGTATCACAAATACTACACTCCAAATGCCAGAATACAACTGACTGGTTGCTGGCTAACTCGGAACTAACTCGGAGGTAGCTCGAGGACTGTCGGAACTAACTGTGAATAGCCTTCGCTGCTCCTTATGTAGCCTCGGTCCGGACCATTGTCGTCTGGTGCCGTGTTGCTAGCCACGCTGTCCGGAGTTGTTGACTGCTGCCTAGCAACCGCGATATCCCTTGGTGACGTCACCGCTGTTGACTCGCGTTGCATAGCTACCAGGTTGCGGGGACTCGGCTAACTTCGGCTCCGCTCGGCTCACTTCGGCTCCGGGGGAGGGGTCCAGCTAGCGCGACACGTCACATTATTTTACTCCTAAAGTTATACCTATATAAAGTTATTTATCACAAAATCCATGGTCACAACTATGAACAACAAATATGCATGCTCCGCATACTACCTGTAATCATAACGCACTATCTAACGTCATCCATATTTACTACACTAGCAACCTTGCCTATTACTTGTTACATCATTTTTCGTATTCTACCCTAAACTCGCTGGGCACACTGGACATTGCTTTCACATTTAACAAACAACAACTTACCAACAACCATAAAGTTTAACAGCATGGCTTGTAGGAGCAAACGTGACTTACTTGAAATAGAGACGCAGTGACATCATCACTTGTAGTACCCATGTCGGACAGAGCCTCCGGCTGATTGCTGAATATTACGCTTTTAGATTGATTTTTTTAGGTCTCATTGATTCAGTAATTTATACTATCAACTTGCTGACATTGCAACTACAAGGAGAGAAGTTAATCCTCCATTTGTCCTAAATTTCTAAAGCGGTGAATTCTAATTGGCTAAATTCGACTCATCGCGGTAATCGCGGCGCCTGCCTCTTTGCATTTTGTAATTTCGTGGTCTCCAGTGGTTTACAAACGCCACTTACAAAGTGGAGCGATTACGCGTCACCGCTGACTAAGATGTTTGTTGACCGCGTTCCACAGCCTATGTGTGGCCATCACTGCTCTAATTGTGGTGAAACGCTATCGTAATGTTTAGGCAATGCTTTTGATTTCCAGTCCCAAAATTTGCGTCATAACACGAAGTGAAAAGGAGAGTTTCATGGAGGTACGCCTAGGCCCACTGGAGCTGTAGTGCCAAGAAAAAAAACAGTTAAATTGGTTTACTTTTTATTGCCATGTAGAAGGCCAGAATCCCACAAAACAAAACACGCTAACATTTTTTCTATAAATATGGTTGCTTACTTTTCACTTCATCGAAGTGTGTTTCATTTTTGCTTCTTACTAATTATTCTCAAGTACTGTCGTGCACTACTTCCAGCATCATAATTAAGTGACTAATTGGATCCAGTAGAATTCACATTGACAGTGAGCCACAATTGTACAGCAGTGAGGAACATTTTTACTGTTCTTTTATTTTTTCTACCCTCAAAGCCAGGTCTCATTGGAGTTATTTTAAAACACGTTTCTGATTCCTGATCGTGCCAATTAAATTTAAAATCTGTATCACAGGCGCTGATAATTTTACCCTGTTGTGTAAGATTTGAGATTTTCACGGCGGTGACTATGAAGAAAGCAGTCTTCTGGGATGTGGCGCCGTGTAGATATTGTGTTATCCGACGTTTCGGAGGAACGTATCGCCTCCATCTTCAGGGTAGAAGAAAAAGAAGAAAATCCGTAAGTGAAGAACAGCGTGAGCAGGTGCTACCCTGAAGACGGAGGCGATACGTTAATCAGAAACGTCGGTTAACACAATATCTACACGGCGCCACATCCCAGAAAACTGCATTCTTCTTACTCTATTCTGTTTCACAAAGGACAGTTTCCAGTCTGAGAAGGACATTGAAAATGGGATATGCAGTCATGCATCTGTTTGAAGAATTCTTGCTTCTGGGACTTAACACCGTGTACTCGGTTGAATTTCAACGGACTAAATGGAGTTCTATCCAGAGAGGTAGAACCTTTTATAACAATCGCTGTGAGAACAGCAAAACTTTCATTGTGCATCTCTTTTTGTTTTAATGCTCGTGGGGTGGGACTAAGTCCCTTGTACTGCGGCCACTTCTGGCCTATTGTACCAGCCCCAGATGATAGGTGAGGGTGATTGTGGAGCAATTGGTGGAATGAAGATTGGTAGGGGAAACCGAAGTACTCGGAGAAAACCTGCCCCAGCGCCACTTTGTCCACCACAAATCCCACTTGACCAGACCCGGGATCGAACCCTGGCCGCCGCGGTGAGAGGCCAGTCTTTGTGCATCTATTAGTTGGTGACAATGGGGCCAAATTTCACAAGATAATTTGTGTGACATAATCACACAAATTGGATAAAATTCTGTATGTATTAAGTATTGGATCTGAATTCCTGAAGAGTTTTACCTTCTGGGATATGGTGCCATGTATTCATTTGATAGTCAACCGACGTTTCGGAGGAACATGTCGCTTACGGTAGGCCGCACACCGGCATGCGTCAAGACACGGTGTCTGCGACATGACGCAAAGAAAGGAGCACAATAAAACCTAATGAGAGTATGGAAACCGCTGCACACCGGTCTGAGTCATGATGCTGACGTCAGCTTCATGCTACAGACACGTGCAGCATACTCTGCATGTTCCTTTTCTGTGCGTCAAGACTCAGACATCAGTACTCAAGCAACAGCACCTGTGTGCGTTATCGGCATGACGTCATGTCATCAACTAGAGAAGATGTGATAAGACGCAGACACATGCTACTTCGGTGTGCGGACTCGAGTCTGAATCACGAATGTAGCAAGGCTGTGTCTTTTGTCTCGTGTCTTGATACTTGTCTTGACGCTGTTGGTGTGTGTCCGCCCAACCTCTTCAGTCACAAAGCGTAAACCACTTAAGGAATCAGGGTTAAGCAGACATCAAACAGAACTTCGTGCCGGTCTCAATTTTCGACATAAACTGGAGTGGATATCCTCCTCCGAAACGTCTGTTGACACGAACCCAACACTTATAGAGCTTTAAACTTCTACCATTAGTGCCTGTACAGTCAGAATTCATAAACTTAATGAGGTTCTGAGGTTCCTACAGCTGTGTTTAGGAAGATTTACACTTTCTAGGATATAACACTTTGCAGTAGATTGCTGCCTGATTCTGAGGTTTCTTGCTTGGCTCATTCTTCGATCCTGAAAAAGGAGGCGATATGTTCCTCCGAAAAGTCGGTTGACTTTCAACTTATGCAACCGAATTTTTTTGCAACTCCCTTTCGAGGTCTTAATAAGAAAATATATAAATGTGGAGCGCGTGTTTTGCCGCATCAATCCGCTAATTAGACCGCACTTGAGAGTAAACCATCATGAATCTAGCGTTCAACAGCAGAACAGTCCTGCAGATCCACTGCACAGCAACGTCCACTGTGGCATTAACAAACCCATTCACTCTACTCTCGTTCGTACACCGGAATAAAGGAAGCCATCTCTTCCATTGTCCTGAGTCAGTTCAAACTCCGTGCTAATTCTACTACCCTCGTTTGTTTATACTCAGACCGTGAATACGCCAGCCAGTGACTACTCTCCGAACAATAACAACAACAGCAACATAATAATACACATTGATCAACGTACTAACCAATAAGTGGAGATTTACAACACTCTAATTCAACTGAAGATGTTCTCACCATATTTTAGATGAAAGAATGTACAGCGTTATAGAATAATAATTCAATTCAATTCAATTCTATTCTTTATTATTTATGTTCCCAATCAACAGCCGCAAGGCCAATTACAGACAGAGCACAGTGTAGATAAAAGTAATTACATTATAGACAAACACATTATAAAGTCAAAGACAGATTACAGGCAATCACTGGGGAAAACACAATAATGTAGAAAAGTAAACAAACAAATGATAATATAGCAATAATAATAATAATTTAATTAACATAAATCTAAGTGTTATTAGAAGTGAGAAATGAAACATATAAATATTTAATTAAGAAATGAAAAGTATAGATTTTCAGAGGATGATAATAATAATAATTCAGTTTATTGTTTTATTGTACATGCAAATAATAATAATATNGATGAAATAAAACAAAAAGAAAAATAATAATAATAATAATAATAATAATAATAATGATAATAATAATAATAATAATAATAATAATTGTAGCATCTTATGGAAACGATTGAGGAGAATGTTCGTGGCTCCGAATACGTCAACATCCCTGCAAACAACTGTAACAGCTGCTGCACATCTAGCAGAGGGACAGTTTTGCATGAGAACAGACACTGAACAAGGCAAAGTCTCTGATATACCGAGCAGGAACTTGAGGAACAGTAATTTCCAGATCTGAAGGCAGAATTCGAAACCATAAAGAGAATATCGAGACGATGCTCCTCCAAAGCAATAGAATAACAGTAATGGACTTGAGGAAAGAAACGATTAAAACAAAGGGCCCCAAGTCTCTGCAGGATGCGTTCCAGTTGTTGGCATCAGTTGACGTAATTGAATTCCAGACAACGGACGCGTATTCCAGCTTAGATCTCACTAATGTGGAAATAGCTGCTACGGTCTATAAAACGGAGATTAACGGCCATGGGGATCCGTTGCGTTGACCACGCGACACATTCTATCCGCTAAAATTGGCACTAACTTCGCCCACAAGCGGCGGTCGCTCGATCTCTCTGTCGGTATAGTTCGCTTGCGGACTAAAACCACGGAGTTTGTTTTGTTTGTCTGTAACTAAGACTACATAACGTCAAATGATTGGATGATACTGATTTGGAAAACACGAAGAAGTTAGCGGCCGTGGCCAAATTTAAAATATGTTTCTGAATTTTCCTCGGAGGACTGAGGAAACTCACGAGAACATCCATCAGGATAATCGGTGTCACGGTCTAGATTCGAAACTGGAGCCTCCAGAAACAAAGTCGCCACAAAATGTCACTGCTTCTGCCATGGTACTCTGTACCGGTGTGCTGAATCCATCCTGAAAAAAAAATGGATTTCTCACTACGCTGAGGAACTTTATTATAAGGCCGTGAAGTCTGGTAGGTGGTTACCAAGACAGCAAGCAGTGGACGCGTGTTTCACTGAACCAATACAAAACAATCTGCTTCACATCGGCGGCAGGTGGCAATGTCTCCGATCCAAGGGGAAGGGCATCACGAAACTTTCCATCAGGCACCTCGCTTCTGTAGCCAGTACGTGTGGCTGCAAGCAGCGTGTGGTAGGCTATTGTCGTCAAGCAAGTTCGGCGAAATCATCTAACAATTACACGCAAAAAGCCAATCGTTAAATGTGGCCAATATAACAACCAGCACCAGCGGATGTTCGCTTCCAACAGGTACATTGCTGTCTGGTCTCTAGGACACAGTTCGATTCTGTGTCATACCTCTGTGCTAGGCCGTGACATAGCTCAGGCAGTTAGTTGTCGGTTTCCCACCACGGCAGCCCGGGTTCGAGTCCAGGTCAGGTCATGTGGGATTTGTGGTGGAGAAAGTGGCACTGGAGCAGGTTTCCTCCAAGTACTTCCGTTTCCCTCTGCCAGTTCTCATTCCACCGACTGCTCCACATTCATCATCATCTAACATCCGGGGCTGGTATAATAGACAAATTAGTTGCCGCAGTACCGACTGGTCTCATTCTCACCTCACGCCAAGAAAATTAAAAATCCACAGTACTAAGGACAATACATAGAACTCATACGCGTGCACTTTACATAAAGTCAGAAAAGGCAATGATGTCCCTGTACTTAATTAATGAAGCATCACTCCTAGAAGACTTATGTGGGAGTGACAGTGCAGGTCTATCATACCTTAATCTAGACAGTAAAAGAGTGGCAATCTCCACACCCCAGTAGCTTTACTCCCGGGGAGAGATCAGAGTACTCATTGTATTGCAGGCTGGGGTGTACCAGTACTTGTCAGACCGCTGTGGAGAACAGAAACTTATCTTGTCCCTACCGGGAATCGAACCCCAGCTATCTAGCCTGTAGTTCATGCCTATATTGACTGAGCTATCCCGGACCATTGTGCACTTTAGGACACTACACAATGAGGAAATTTCGTGACATGTATGCCCTAGAGATCATCCGATATTGGTACGTAAATTAGTGACAGGTAGGGCAATAGACTAGAGTTGGAGGAAAGAGGAAATGTTTACAGCATTCTAGAATATCGGAGAAGAGGATCCGAGGATGATATTAAAGTAGGAAGTCAGACTGTGATGATGGAAATGGGTGGAACTCCTCAGGATCTTGTCCAGTGGCGGATTTCGGCGTTCGCAGAGTGGAACTTGCGGGATCCGCCACAAGAGAGTTAGCGAAAAGCAACCTTTGTGTTTATAACTTTACCGGATTAAAAAGAAAAGCATCGAAGAAAGAATATTTGTATGACTTGAAATATGTACATTCGTTATATTTCTAGTGTCCACTCCAAAATATTAAACAATTTTAATGGTTTACAAATAGAAAAATATTCATATTCCTACCTAAGGAATGTTTGTACTATCTATCTCTATGGCTCTATATCCCTTGTGGACCTTGGCCGCTTTTTCAATTTCTTAATCTATACCCAGTCGGTAGGTCTCCTTGGAGTGGGGATTAACCCGTCGAATTCTTTCTTTCGAAGGGACCCAACAGAGTAGGTGTCTCCCACCCAGTCATCTGATGACGGAAATATCCGGTTTCCGAAACGTTGTGTTCTCCAGTTTTAATTAGAATGCCGGGCAGTGGGTAAAGTCCAAAAATCCAATAATCCCTAGTAATTTCATTGCATTTCTGTTTCAGTTCATTTACTTCTGTAAGCTTTATCAAAAGCGAAACGATTACCCGGTGATTCCTCTGTGTAGTAAACCTATTTATTTTCTCATATTTACTCCAGGTGTGTGGATAAGGGAAAAGAAGTAACAAATCTTGTCTGCCTGTTTGCCTTTCAATGGATCGGCCATGTTTGCATACGGAGAAGTATGGACACGGTATGTTTCTCATAGAGCTTGAAGCTGAGCATATAGGCATTGCTACTGAAACTTCCTGCGGCAAATGACGGTTTCCTGTCGGCGCATCAAATAGACATGGAAAAGGCTCCTGGTAGTGTAATTATTGAATGGTAAATATTGTGCTCATTCTGCGAAGGTTGAAAAGGTCGCCGTGACGTCATCGCTTAGGGCTTTCATAATCCTGCCGCTGGAGCCGCCATCAAAAGCAGGCATTCAAATCTGTTTCACGAATGAGGCTAGAAAGTAAACATTCAGTATAAATTTCATCAAAATATCAAAGTGAATAGATAAATTTCAAATTATATCTTCTAAATTTCTCGGATACAACACGAAAATTTAAGTACAACAAAACGGTACACAAGCTGTTGTTTATGGACTTCAGTTGCATCAGACAGACAAAACAGTCTCGTAAATTAATGCCAACACGTATATGTTTCAATTACTTGCGATAATTTTTATTTCTTTAGGTTTTCCTACGCCGATATTTTGAAGCACCAGAGATTAGGCCTCTCTTTGTTTCTGACCAATCACAACAGGACTTGTACGGAACATTTGACTGAATGAATAAACTGCTGTATGGGTTAAACACGAACAATAATTTAATTTTTTTCCTTGGCACTACAGCCCCAGTGGGTCTAGGCCTACCTCCATGAACTTCTCCGTTCACTTCGGTTTTTCTAGGTCTTACACATTCGGTAGGACTCCTTGGGCGGGTGATCAGCTCGTCACAAGGCCTCTACCTATTCACAAACACAGAAAAACGCACACACACAAACTAAACATCCATGCCCTGAGTGGGATTCGAACCCACGATCCCGGTTTCCAAGAGAGCGAAGACAGTGCATGCCTTAGACCGCTCAGCTACCGTGACCGGCCGATACTTTAATTACAATGACTAATTTTCTGGTCTTATCAAAATTCAGTTAGTGTATAACAGACCATTCTTGAAGTCCATCACAGTGGCCCCGCGGTCTATGGTATGAACGTTTGGACCTTGGGTTCGAATCCCAATCAAGGCACTGATGTCTGTACGCGTTTATTCTGTGTTTGTCTTCTTCTGTGTGTAGATAGCGGCCTTGCGATAGGGCTGATACCCCGTCCAAGGAGTAGTACCGAATATGTTTAAGATTAAGAAACTAATAAAGCGGCCAATGTCTAACAAAAGGACTGTAGGGCTATAGATAGATAGACTTGTTACATTAGGCAAAAACTGCTGCGAAGAAGTGTGCATATGTAGAGACAGGCGATGTCTCGGTGTACGTGTGACCTTACGAAACTGAGATGAAGGAGACATTTATGCCACTAGAAGCACTGAAGCAATATGCGATAGTCAGCCATGAGTGTGAAGTGTGGCAGCGTCTCATAAGTCTTCATTACAGGATCAAACTGCCCCGGTCACTCTGTAAGGGCCGGCGCCTTCTCACCTCAGTGTTCACTCTTCAAGGCACATTTCCCCTTGTTCCAGCGTCTGTTAACTTAACAGCCTCTACTTTGCCCCTTACAGTAATTAGCATCGATTGTACCATCACAGTCGACCCTTCGATCCAACTTGGACTTATCCAAGCGTTTAGTGGTACAGTTCGGATATTAAAATTACAAAAACGCTCCAACATTCCTGAACTTGGTATTATTAAATGGACTTGCAAGTGGAAGAAATCGAATTGGTAAAGCGAAGAAGTCCAAAGGACGTGACTCTTCAAGAGAACCGTACACTCTGGAATTTGTTGAGTCTCAGTTTGGAACGAAAAGTAATAGTTAGTGAACATCATAAAATGAAAACGTAATATAAATTTTATTTGCGCAATACCTCGGCATATTTCGACTCTCAGAGAGTTAATATCATTTTTGATGGTTCTTTAAAATTGTTCGTTCATCTTAAATCTTATATTAATTATTACTTATTAATTGATAAAATTAAGCATGGTGTTTATGGATAAGTATAGTAATTGTAATTTAAATCTCTAGAATGAACAGACCTGTATACAATTTACTTCATTTCACCCGTTGAAGTGTCATGTTTTCAGTTGGAACCTCTAATTGAAGCCGATGGGGACTAAATCTCACAATCCCCCGCCAGCTTAATTTCGAAAATTATTACGCAGTAATCTTCAGAGCGAAAGCGCGAGATTTGTTTGACCTCAGGTGCATAATGCTACCATAAAGATGTAATCTCAGAACTCGCTGGGTTTATTGCTAACGGGGTAGGACTAAGTCTCTTGCACTGTGGCCACTTCTGGCCTATTGTACCCGCCCCGATGATAGGTGAGGGTGATTGTGGAGCAATTGGTGGAATGAAGATTGGCAGGGGAAACCGAAGTACTCGGATAAAACCTGCCCCAGCGCCACTTTGTCCACCACAAATCCCACTTGACCAGACCGGGGATCGAACCCGGGCCGCCGCGGTGGGAAGCCAACGACTAACCGCTTGAGCTATGGCACGGCCCAGAACTCGCAATTATTGGAAATATTTAGATGAAAGCATTTCTAGGCTTCACAGATTCTCCAAATAGCACTCATGCTAATTTGGCTTCTTACATAGAAGAAGTAAGAAGTAAAAACAGAAACTTTATGCCAGACAAGTGGCAATTCATAGGAAGTATACTTTGGAGCTGATTTCGTTGAAATTACGTATTTATTTAAGTAATTTTTATACTGAGCATGACATGTTTCTTTCGACTTAGCTTTGAAATGAGGCATTCTTAAATTCAGCATTCTGAAAATTTCAGACTCATTTCCGTTTTAGAAGCTTTGCTAGGTCTGAACAGGTTTCGATGTCGCTGTCATTACAAGCGGACTTGTCATGTTGTTCGAAAGGACCTGCAACTAGCTGCAAAATATTCTTAATACCAAACCAGAAGGCAGCAGAAAGAGACGAAGACTCGAACTGCAATGGGAATGGTTTTGATGTTCTGGGGGATAGAAACTGAGAAAACCTCGCCAGGAACAGACAAATCTGGCAGGACCTTCTAAGGAAGGCTGTGGCTCGGAATGGTGGTGTTGAAGATCCTTATGCTCTCACTGTTTGTTTGGATTGTTTATGGACTCTAAAATACTCGTACTTAATGTCCTACTGTATCGAATATAGGAGAAGTTGGATGTTGAGATCCTTACATATCCTACCGAATCCTGCACGATGTAATCCTTGAGGTCCTTTTTGAAGCAAAATGCTTTATCGACTGTACGGAATTATTACTATTCCTGTCGAATCTTGTAAAGATCAGTCCAGTGCAGTAAATTCGTGCTGGGCCTCGCCAACACAGTCTCTGTTTCGGGATCCATTGTCATACTTTTGATCTTTCCAGGCTTGTGCATGTTTTGAAATGGGGCCTACTGTTCGACAAGAGGAGGGGTCAGACTTCTCCTCGTCACTCCTCTACTGGGAGTGGCTGTGCTGGCTCTCACTGTCACGGACACTTGACCCTTCAGGTCCTTTTAAAGCAATACGTTGTATCAACTACTGAGGATGCTGGAGGTTAGGATTGGCCCAGATCCTGTGCAGTGTAACCCTTGTGGTTTTTCACATCTTGTAGCCAAAAGGCAGAAATTAATTTCTTTAGTTACTTACGATCATTCAAACTCAATAAGACATATCATCATCATCATCATCATCGCCGTCGTCTTCACCCTAAGAAGAACAGCCCTTTTCGAGTGATAACCTTCCTGAGATCTTTCTATTCCGTCGTGAGTTAGATAATCCGGTTTCCACTTCTTTGGATTTGGCAACAAATTTCTTTACACAGCAAAATCTTCGGCTTGCAACCAATCCTCAACCCAGATGACCAGGTCTCTGTTTTTATGTCCCCCAAGAACTGGGTGTCCAAGTTATACCCCCAGGCACTGGGTTCCTTTTCGTCGCCTTATACGACTCGCAGGGTTACCGTGGAGGCATTCTAACCCGCCTCTACACGGGAGCAGTAAGACATGTACAGCTTTTAAGTCCCTAGCCGAAACTACGTCTCAGCATATGTAATTATTTTAATTAAATTCATTCCGAAAACGGATATGCACAGAAGTGGAATCCGCGAGTGGAGCAGGTATGGTAACCTAGGTTACGGCGTTGTGAACATCTGTGGCATCAGATCTAACGACTCCTCTGTGCTTAGCCCTCTCGTGTCTTTGCTCTGCCAAGGTCTCTTAATGAACACAGCTTCGCTTTTACTAACAATTTGTCTGAGGCTCTGATCCACATGATTCAGTGTAGAGGCAATATGTTAGAATTATCCTAAGGTTACAGGCTGCTCCGAATTATTGAAAACAAATGTCTTAAAAAATACCAATATTTAATTATATTAAAATTTGTACTAAGGTATTTTTAAGCAGTGCCGTGTATGGACACTAAATATATACAAATATTTATCTATCTCTATCTATCTATCCTATCTAGATATCTCTCTATCTATCTGTCCATCTATCTATCTATCTGTCTGTCTATCTATCTATCTATCTGTGAGTCCGTTCGTCCATCAATGGCTCTACAGTCTTTTGTTGGGCTCTGGCTGCCTTTTCAATTCCGTAATGCTATACACAGTCGGTAGGACTCCTTGGCCTGGGGATCAGCCCATACCTAAACACAGGACAACACAAACGCATAATAAACATACATCCATGCCTTGAGTTGGATTCGAACCCACGATCGCAGCGTTCGAGCGAGTGAAGACAGTTATTCCTTAGACCGCGCGGCCACTGCGATCGGCAAGAGGTGCAGATATTACAGAGAAATACAAATACTGTGAAATGAATTATAGCAAACATTTCTAAATAAGAGTATGGAGACTTTGAAATATACCTATATGAAACCACATAAAAAAATACAACTTCTTTGTCGGCTGAAGACCGGGTTTCTGTTGAAGTAAATGAAGGAGGCCCTTGCGACAAGCTGATCACCCGCCCAAGGGGTCCTACCGAATGTGTAATATCTAGTAAACCGCAGTGAAACGGAGAAGTTCATGGAGGTAGGCCTAGGCCTAAATTAAGGCTGTAGCGCCAATGGAAAAAAAATTAAGGACGCGAAGTCGCCTCACGTAATGATCAGTAATGAAGCCGATCCTGAGTTCTGCACGGGGCAGGAACGTAGTAGCCAAGGATAATGTGCTAATGGGAGCCTTACTGCATGTCCTTTTTACATTTATTAACTCTATGTGGTTATTTTATTAACTATAAAGAGTTTAACGATCGAATACAATTTGTATTATAAAAACGCTTTCTTCAGAGTAACAAACTTAATTTAGCTATCATAACTTTAATCGAATTCATCAACGTCTAAAAGGTCTGTATATTCTCATTAGTATCAAATGTAATGTTGGTATCATCCACCGACATAACTTCGTAAAGATCCAGTTTATAGACTTCTGGTTCCTGTAACAGCTCGCTTCCTCCATTTGGGGTAAATTTATGAGGTTATGGGAACGAAGGGCAGCTCAGTAAATTTAGGAATGTTCTCAGCTTCTGAGTCAGATACAGCTGCAGTAACATTTTCAACCCTCTGTCCCTTGTACTGCGGCCACTTCTGGCCTATTGTGCCATCCCCATATGATAGGTGAGGGTGATTGTGGAGCAATTAGTGAAATGAAGATTGGTAGGGGAAACCGAAGTACTCGGAGAAAACCTGCCCCAGCGCCACTTTGTCCACCACAAATCCCACTTGACCAGACCCAGGATCGAACCCAGGCCGTCGCGATGGGAAGCCAGTGACTAACCGCTTGAGCTATGGCGCGGCCTCCATTCCCCCATACGTCTTCATGGCGTAGTGCTCAGTTAGTTAAGCACAGAGACAACTTTACTTTTACCCTCCAACAATATGTTTCCCACAAGGTTTCCCAAATTATATTTGATATGTTCTAGCGATTTGTTGCGGCAGACGTTTCACTGTGAAAATGACTTAACATAAAAATGTTGTCTCCTTCATGTTTGCTAAATGCACACTTCTTTAAGATGCCGGATCTTTTTATGGGATTATTAAATCTCCATCCAACTTCCAGACTGAAGGACCACCCCTTTTGTTCTGTCCACCAATGTGTGTTCAGTATATTCACATATGATCTCCGTATGTTAGGCGAATATCATTTTGCAACCTGAGTGCGCCACATGCATTGGTGGCAAGGGGCCCAATTAAAATAGTGATAAGTTTCTTGTAGCTTAATCGTATCGATTATTATATTGTCACGTGTATGAGTGACTACAGATGGGGTTTGGATTGGTGAATAGGTTTACTGAGCACTTATACACACAACTCGTAAGTATAACTAATCGCAGAGCTATCGTTGATCCACACGTTTTACAAATCACTAGCATACACGCTAAGTCTACCCAGTCTGCTTCCAGTAATCGTTTCCTGGTAACGGATCTTAACACTGGAGATTCTTCAATTTCTGTTCTCACTTCGTTGCCCGCTAGTTTACACCCCGCAACTGAACTGTCAGCTTAATTATAGCGCCATCTCTTCTCAGCCTCCCTTGCAGAACTCAACTCAGTTCAACACAACTCACTGGCCTAATTTCTCGACACGGAACACATAGAAACAGCGTCCTTCTGTTGTTGCTTGCGCATTCGTTGCAGCAGGAACCGAGCTGATTCCTAGAAGTGGCCTTTCTTTCCTCGCTCTATCTAGCGGCCATTGTATAGCAACGGCTTTACACGCAACAATACTATGATGTCCATTCTTGCGTCAATGTAGGCTACTCTACTTTCTTACATTCTAATTCATGCATCTTGAATACTACCAGCAGCTCATTCTTGTCCCATTGGAGACTAAAACCAAGCGGTACTGAGTCAAGTATTGTGAATGTGCCTATTAGTAGCTTTCGTTTCTATATTCTTAATTGATTTTATTGCGTAATGTTCGAGGATGTTGAAACATTTATTCTTTTGTTTTCATTCCAAGCAAAACTTCTGGTCTGACTTCCTGGTCTTTAATTTTAGAACCGGATATATTTAGTCACAAGACCTTCGTCCAAAATTCAATTACGATTCCATACCTTTCCTATAAAAATAAGAGAATTGTGGCATGCGATGCTGTCATTTTTAATCTAAAACATCCGGCAACAATGCAACCCACTGTTCCTTCTTCCTTTCACTTTCACTTTCGACATAACATGTTTCGGCCCTATATGGCATAGTCTGTGTTACAGCACCCAGAGATCTGTGTTCGGAAGATGCACACCTCAGGTTTGTCTCGGATCACTGCACATTTTTTCCCCCGAAGCGTTTCACAATTATAAAACCTGTATAGTTTATTACAAATTCCGTGACAATTTTCCTGCATAAGCTGAATACATTTATGCTGTTTTAACTTTAAGACACGTTTCGGCCATTCAGACCAATATCAAACAAGTCATTTTTATATTCATATTCTAATGTTTCTGTCATTATTGCCCTACATTGGCAAGTGTTTTCATTTTTACAACTTTTAGGGAGAAGGTCAGGTTTCATTTTTGCAGGAATTTTGTCGACGAAACACATAATAAACAGTTCACACGAAACATGACGTTAAATACAATATTACTACTACTAATAATAAATTGTCTAGGTTTTCTTGGTCCTTCATGGAGTTTAAAGAACATACAACTTATTAACATTAAACATATTTGTTATTTTCGGTATTTTCCTTACCTTAGGTCGTTTATCCAAAGAATATGTATAAGTCTGAGGCCCTTTATAACATTTCGTAAAAAAAAAAATGATTTTATACGAAGAGGAGTTCCAGCCCCCACTCCCATCCAGGAACCCCACCCCTTGTCTACTGTCCACAACTGCTTATTCAATATACTCGTAGATATATCCAAGATACGGAGGCCGTACGTGGGAGGATAATATTTCGAATTGATTGAGTAATTGTAGAGGGTGTTTAGATTTGTAACTGGATTTATTGAATACTTACAGATAGTAGGCACGAGTAACTGCAGCGCTATCGCAAGTAACACACTTTACAGTTTACACTTTACAGCATGCACTAATTCTCAGTCTGCTGTGTCTTAACCGATTGTTGCCTGGTAACGGCTTCCAATGACGTGGCTTCCGTGTTCACTTTCTTATTGTCCGGCGACTTCCTGTATTAATACATAGAGACTTTGTAGGAAACCAGAGTGATTTTTTTTTGCCAAGTCAGCTTTTACAGCAATTAGAAATAGAAATTCGTCAATACAACGCAATATAAAGTTACAGAAATTACATAAAAGTAAAAAAAGTAAGTAAAGGTACCCCTGTAACAGGCCTTGGAGGCCCATAGGGTTGTGAGATGTTGAGGTTCCCACATTTTCTAGACAATCGGCTCATAGATGGCGGCAAGGTTGTCAGCCTTACGCGCCGGCCGTCCTTTACCCCCAAGGATATTCCTGGTACACATTTTTGTTAGAGGCTGAGTCGACCCCAGGGCCATAGTGCGGCTGGAAGGATTAGGTGAATTGCAAAAGATCCAATGAACTCATCTGGACTTTAACCCCGCGACCTTCCGGCTTGTAGCATAGTGCCTCAACCAAATACGCTACCGCATGCCCCCAATCAAATTACATGCCTTGCATTTTATTTTTCCCCGCGTTTCTACAACCACATTTTAGCAAACCTCCAGCTCCCCACATATCAGTTACGTATTTGTATAGGGCACATTTCCATGTGTATTTCCTGAACTGTTATCTCACGATACAGGAATTTCAAGCACGTCAGAAAGTCCCAACTGCGCTTCCTTAACTTCAGGAGTTATCAACGGCGTTTATTATTGTCTTAATATCACCAACACTTGGTTCAAGAAGCCAAAGAGAAGAATTTACACATGGAAGGCACCTGGGGATTGGAGGAGGCATCAGCTGGACTACATCCTTGTGAAACATCGATTCAGAAGCAGTGTGAAGGATGTGAAGACGCTTCCTGGGGCAGATATTGACTCTGACAACAACTTACTGGTTGCCAAGTTCCGAACCAGGTTGAAGAAAATTATAAGATTTCAAAAGCACAGACCTAGATGGGATTTGGAGAAGTTATATGCTCAAAGACAAAGCGTGGAAGAGACCCTAGAAGAGAAACTCGGTGCAATTGAAGGTGAAAGCGGAAATGCTGAAGTGCAGTGGAACAATATAAAAGAATGCGTGTTAGATACTATTAGTGATTTGGTTGGTAAAGTTGAGAAGATAGCAAGAAAACCATGGGTAACACAGGAGATGATGAGTAAAATGGAGGAGCAAAGGAAATGGAAGAATTTCAACAATGAGGAAGGCAGGAAGAAATACAAGAGACTGAGGAATGAATTGAAAAGAGCCACGGACAGGGCCAAAAAGGAATATCTTGAGAAGATATGTAATGAGATTATAGAATTTCAAAGAACAGGACGTTATGATTTGATGTACATGAAGACAAAAGAACTAGGATGGAAAGAGAATCATGGGATTCAAAATGTTGGCATCGAAGACTCCCAGGGGAATAGAATAGTAGATCAGAGGCAAGTGCTGAAAATTTGGGAAAATTATATTTCAGAACTATATGATCGACCTAATCGGCCAGAAACCTTAGAAGTTGAACCGGAAGAAGAAGTAGATACAGACGAGAAAGGACCATATATTTTACAAAGTGAGGTGGAAAAAGCTATCAAGGAAATGAGGAAGGGAAAGGCTACAGGAGATGATGATGTACCTGGAGATGTGCTCAAGTTACTGGGAGAAGGTGGTTTGAAAACACTGACAAAACTAATGAACACCATATATGAAAGTGGAGAGTGGCCCAAGGACTTTACAGAAGTTACAATGATTGCCTTAAAGAAAAAGACAAAAGCTACAAAATGCAGCGACCATCGCACAATAAGTCTTATTGCACATACAGCAAAGATAATAGCAAAGATACTTAAAAGAAGAATTGAAAGGAAAATAGAGGATGTACTTGGAGAAGATCAGTTTGGATTTAGAAGAGGAAAAGGAACCAGGGATGCAATTGGGATGATGAGAATTATAGCGGAACGAACTTTGGAGATAGATGAAGAACTGTGTGTTTGCTTCATAGACTGGCAGAAGGCATTTGACCGGGTAAACTGGACCAAATTAATGCAGATCCTGAAAGAAACAGGTATCGATTGGCATGAAAGAAGATTGATTAGCAAATTGTACATGGATCAGAAAGTTAGAGTACGACTGGACAGGGGGGAGACAGGAAGTGTGCAGATTGGAAGAGGAGTTCGACAAGGATGCTGTTTATCACCAATTCTGTTCAACTTGTACAGCGAATGCCTTACCAAGGAAGCTCTGGATGGGCTCGGTGACTTCAAAGTAGGAGGGCAAATTATTCAAACTGTGAAATATGCAGATGACCTTGTGTTAATGGCTAAGGAAGAAACTGTGCTACAGGGCATGATTGATAGACTAATTGAAACTGGAAGGTGCTATGGCATGGAAATGAATGTGGAGAAAACAAAAGTAATGAAAATTTCGAGACAACCAACCCCAGTCACAATAAAGATAGACCAAAAACAACTGGAGAATGTGAAATGTTTTAAATATTTGGGTAGCTTGTTAACAGATGATGGAAGGTGTACTAGTGAAATTAAATCCAGGATTGCCATGGCAAAAGCTGCATTTAGCAAGAAGAAGAATCTTTTTACCAGCAAATTGGACTTAAATTTGAGGAAGAAACTAGTGAAATGCTACATTTGGAGCATAGCTCTGTATGGGGCTGAAACATGGACACTTAGGGCAGTAGATCAGAAACATCTGGAAAGTTTCGAAATGTGGTGTTGGAGAAGGATGGAGAAGATCAGTTGGACCGATTATGTGAGAAATGAAGAAGTGTTAATTAGAGTCAGTGAGCAGAGGAATATCCTACATGAAATAAGAAAACGGAAAGCTAATTGGATTGGTCATGTTTTACGCAGAAACTGCCTTCTAAAAAAAGTTATCGAAGGAAAGATAGATGGGCGGATAGAAGTGAGAAGAAGACGTAAGAAGATGCTGGATGACCTTGGGGACAGAAGAGGATACTGTCATTTGAAGGAGAAAGCTCTAAATCGCATTAAGTGGAGGAATTGTTTTGGAAGAGAATATGGACCTGTCGTCTTGACAGATTACTGATGATGATGATGATTTTTACGGAAATATTGATTGTATTGTAAGATTTGAGGCTTTCACGGCGGTGACTATGAAGATAGCAGTCTTCTGGGATTTGGCACCGTGTAGATGTGGTGTTAACCGATGTTTCGGAGGAACGTATCGTCTCCATCTTCAGGGTAGAAGGAAAAATATAATATACATATATAAGTATATTTCCAACACCAGTCTGTTTTACCGGTTCTCACTGTCTCTTCGCTTGCGGATTTCTTATATTTTTCCTTCTACCCTGAATATTGAGGCGATACGTTCCTCCGAAACGTCGGTTAATACCACATATACACGGTGCCAAATCCCAGAAGACTGCTTTCTTCATTGCGCGTATTATTTTCAATATTAAAATGCTTTTTGAGATCTGAGGTTCTCACACCGGTCGTTACGAAGAGTTGCTGGAGTGTTGTAGAGTGTACCGGAAACACGCAAGTGCACCCCTTAGGAACGTTACACAGGTCGATCTCAACAACCCAGCATTCTCTCCCGCCGCATTAGGGCTGGCGTGATTGCACTCAATGAATTTTTGTTATTGTCTAAAAGATAAATTTTGCCTTGTTTTGTCTTCGTTTGGGTGTGTGTATTTTTTTATTCCCTTAATTTTCTAGTGCTCGCTTTACAATTGACTTTCGGGTTGTCGAGTGAGCACATGAATAAGTAAAGAATTGAATTTAAAATATGCTGTGTACTCGATCTCTCTTCTACGCCGACAATTTGATCAAACCCACTTGTTGGCGGGCAATGTACGGTACCACAGAGCTGTGCCCTCGGGAAGGGAAAATTACGCCTGTATTTCCTCTTCAGGATGACAAGTTTGTGTGGGAACTCGTAGGAAACAAATATCATTTATAGAACTTGACGCACGATACGTCAAATGTACACACACACGCGCGCGAGTATCGAGCTGAAATACGGAAGCTAAAGCTAAACTATAAGGGACGTGAAGGCATAGAAGAAGAAGGAGAAAAGAAGTTGATGATGAAGGTGAAAATGTTGAATATGAAGAAGAAGAAGATGGTGATGATGATGATGAAGATGAAAAAAATGATGAAAGTGAAGATGATGAATATGAAGAAGAAGAAGAAAAGAAGGTGAAGATGATGACTATGAAGATGATGATGATGAAGGTGAAGATGAAGATGATAAAGGTGAGGATGATGAAGATGAAGATGAAAAAGAAGATGAAGATGATGATGGTGAAGATGATGTAGATGAAGATGAAGTAGAAGATGAAGGTGAAGTGATGAAGAAGAAGATGATGAAGGTGAAGATGAAGATGAAGAAGATGATGATGAAGGTGAAAAGGATGAAAATGAAGATGAAAAAGAAGAAGATGATGATGAAGGTGAAGATGAAGATCTAAAAGAAGAAGATGATGAAGATGATGATGATGATGATGATGGTGAAGATGATGATGAAGGTGAAGAAGTTCAAGCGAAAGAACACACACCGGACCTAAGCTACAATTTATGCATCTTCTAGACATGTAGGTTAGTGATCAGGACCTCTCCAGAACTGAACATGACAAAACATGTTTACGACATAAGCAGAACTACTGTCGTTGTACGGGGACAAATCTAATGAACCCGAACCAGTGCGATTCTTACTTTCAGTTGATGATGGAGGCAGAGTCAGCTTTTTATGAGGAAAACCAATGCATATTCGCGAGTGTACGGTCTGAATATCCTTCAGGACACCCAGTATCCTGACTGTTGTTTTCCAAAACCCTTCCAGGAAATTGTCGGGTTAGTAACTCGTTTAAATGGCGACCGCTTCCTTTCAAATCTTTTCCAGTTCATCAGTTATACTGCCACCCGACATTATGCGGTCTCCATATAGAAAGGGCACGTTAATTACTCATAAAGAGCTTTTAGTACCTGTAACTTCTCTTGTAAATAGCTCGAGCCATTCTCATACTGTGATGCAGTTGGTAGAAATATTTAGGCTTCCTTATGAACAGGAATATGGAAAACATTACGCAACGGGGAGCTTCAATTAGGACTAGTGGAAAGGTCCGTTGAAATTCAAAGGGGAATAATTTAGTTCTTTTGTATCATTATCCATCGTCCTTTTTATTTCTTTCCTTAATCCTTTCATAATTTGACTTCCGCCCCGCCTTTCTCACTTGAAACAAATACGTTATATAGTTATCCTTAGGATAGTAAGTTGCGGATACAGATTTGCCTCAAGTGTAAATACTGGTGCGCAAATTGCGACGCTACCAACATGGCGCCTATATAGAAAGACAGACTCTTCCATTGTAGAAGAGGAGGCCCCATTTCGACACATACTAGTCTAGGAGAGAACAAAAATCTTGGTCATGGATCTCGAGAATACTGAAATCAGGAACGGCTGTGCTGGCGAAGACCAGTAGAAATTTAACCGACCGACCGACCGACCTGCAGACAGCCTGGACTAGATCATGAGTCAAATGTTAGAGGGTCGCCAGACAGCGAGGACAGGAAACGTTAAACATTGGAAGCAGAGGGCGGTGTTGGGAGCAGTTACCAGGCAAGGTATAATGAAGTCATAGAAGATTTAGTGCGTGCAATAGTGAATTATAGAACATATGAATTAGTCATACTGCTATAATTAATTTTAGCTACGATTTCTAAGAGTCCAGTAAATTAATTACCAATCCAAAAGCAGTCTCTTTTCACTAAATTTGTGACAATATTAATATGGACCTTTACGGTATATGGTATGAGTGGGTTAAGGCAAGGTCTAATGGTGAGAGTTTGTGAACACAGTAAAGAATTTTAATTTTGTACAAAAACAAGGAAATCGTTGGTTAGCTGATTAACTATCAGCTTTTCACAAGATACCCTGCACAGTGGAGTTGATTTGGACTTCATATTAAGTGACCGAAGCTTTCTTTCGTGGATGTGTTCGAACTCGATACTTATATTCCGCGAACTATATTTTATATGAAGTTTAATTTTTATCCTATGAGCCGATCTGCTGTTGTTTCGTGCCCACAGACGGGCACACCTTCTAACTTCTTGTTTGCGAACGTGACTATCCCAACATCCAGCCGATTGCTGGGTACACAGAGATGGAGAGATTAGTCTTAATTCAGAGAGGGAGGTTAATGATGAAGTTTTAATTTTAATCGAGCCAGAATGATTGCGCGTCCGCAAATCTTTTGATTATAATTACGAAATCCCAGCAAGCCGTGCTTGTTAGACATACAAACCTACATATAAGCGAAACAAAATGAAGTATATAGGATTTAAGGTTCTCACAGCGGTGGCCATAAATACTTCTATCTTCTGAGATATAACGCCGTATAGTCCGGTGAAGACAACCGACGTTTCGGAGGAACACATCGCTTTCATGTTCAGGGTCGAATAAGCGGAACAAAATAACAGTGTGAAAGCAGAATTGCAGTCAGAAATATTAGAGATTTCAATAACTTTTTTACTTTGTTTCCAAGAATATGTTCCTCCGAAACGTCAGTTGACTTTTAACAGACTGCATGGTGTTATATCTCAGAAGATAGAACTCTTTAGAATGATGCACTTTTAAAGCTGCAATTGCGATGATAGGGGGGCGTGGGGGACAATTATTATTCTCACTTTTGTTACGAAAATGACAAGTTTATTATTTATCCATATATACAAACATGTTTAGTTGTTCACACAAAAATACATTTGTAATCTTTAATATAAAGATAAACAGTCGCTCATCTGATCACGAAATTCCCCATATTTTGTGGAACACTTAAGATTCATTACAGCCGATTACATCCGTCCCGCTATGTGAGAAGCGTACTGTCTTTGAACACTAGGATCGCTGGTTCGAATCCAACTCGGGGCATAATTGTAAGTTCTGTGTGCTGTATGGGGTAAAATTGAAGTAAGCAAAAATCCGAGCTCCGCTTGTGTTTGCTTCTTACATTTTCTTTGTTGGGCTTATTCATCGCCCTTAAAAACTGTGGTTCGTTCTACGGAAAAGTAGATAAACTTTTACCGGACTACACGGCGCCAGATCTTAGAAGATGACACTCTTCATATTCCCTCCTGTGAGGACCTCAGACCCAATATAATCAGCAAATCTCTCCCCAGATTGGCCCCCGTTGTGTAAGACTTATACTTACTTCGAACACTGGGACCTAGCGAAGAAAGCAGTTTTCTGGGATGTGGGGCCGTGTAGATATTGTGTTAACCGACGTTTCGGAGGAACGTATCGCCTCCATCTTCAGGGTAGAAGGAAAAAAACAGCAAGAGCAGGCGCTAACGGATTTTCTTCTTTTTTCTTCTGCCCTGAATACGGAGGCTATACGTTCCTCTGAAACGTCGGTTATCACAATATCTACATGGCGCCACGTCCCAGAAGACTGATTTCTTCATGGTCACTGCCGTGAAAACCTCAAATCTTACACTAGGGCCTACTGTACATATCGCGCTCAGGGTTGGATGCAATTCGCGTTTCACCTGTGTATGTTTGTTCTATACTATGCAGGTGAAGTAAGCAGTAAGAAGAGCTCTGCTTGGTTTTTGCTTCTTTACTCAATAAACTGCTACCAGACTACACGGTGCCAGGTCCTAGAAGATAACACTGTCCATAGTCTCCTCTGTCAGAACCTGAAACCCAGTGTAATCAATAAAACACTTCTCAAATAACATTTCTGATTGGACGTGTAACAAGACAAAATTATACAGGATTCTTCAGGAGGTTAAAGAGAAACACAAATTCTCTTAAGTAAAGTAAAAAGTAAAGCTATTCCTGTAACATGCCGTGGAGGCCCCAGGATTGTGAGGTGTTGAGGTTCCCACATTTTCTAGACAATCGGCTCACAGATGGCAGTAAGGTTGTCAGCCCTACGCGCCTACCGCCCTTTACCCCCAAGAATATTACTGGTACTCATTTCTGTTAGAGGCTGAGTCGACCCCAGGACCATAGTGCGGCTGGAAGGATTACGTAAATTGAAAAATCCACCTCATCGGGATTCGATCCCGCGACCTTCGGGCTTATAGCATAGTGCACACAAATTCTCTTAGACCTGAAAATAACAAATTTTAGTGCGTACGTTGTGTAGAGAATCTCACATACGTTGTAGCTTCTAAATTCCTGCAAGGGCTTCAGAAGTTACGTCACGCTGGAGACAGGGGAAACCCATAACATTAAACTTTGATATCACTGCGGAATCTATAAACAAAGGAATTCAGAATTCCAGACAACCTGCCAAACACGGAATTTCATTGTACATTTTAATGGGAGAACATTCTCACTGAACTGGATGCGGTCATGTAAATGTTTCTACACATATGCTGTAGAGCTCTGAACGTCCAGAACACGAAGTTGTGGTGTTTAGAAACTGTATTTCCAGTCCAGCAGATCTCATAACTGCCCTACGTTTTGTGAAATACAGGGTGGATCGCATAGAACCGGCCCGATGAATATGCAAATAATTCCGCAGGAGATGCATACAACTGCTCACAATTAGGACATAACAATCCGTGGGCCGTGCTGAGTCGAATGGTGTGCGCATGATCCGGCAAGTGGCAGCCCTTATGCTGCAAGGTCAAGGACAATGCCGAAACGTGTCTGCAGTGCGCAGGCGACAGTCATGGAGTTCACTGTTGAACAGCGAGTGTTTCTAGTGCCTACTTGAAAACGGCGGACACTTTCAAACCTGCTCTCATCACGGCACACAATCCAAGATAAGATATGTGTAAATTACTTTAATATCTGTATGGTATATTTTATATTACAGCTCATTTCGTCGGGCCGGTTCTATATGAATCACCCTGTATAAGATATAGCAGCTTGTTCTTGTAGAGGTAGCTTGTTATTTCTGTGGCATCTCCCAGTACCGAAAGCTACTGGTTGAAATATAAAGCCGCATGTACAAGAACAAGCTAAGTGAGAGAGGCTGAAGCCTTTAGGTGTGCTTCCTAAATAATTTACTTAATATAAATATAAGCTTAAGGAAATGACGCGAAATGCACAGCAGGTGTATTCTGACATCTATAGGTAAATACGTGTATAATGTAATGTGAATATCCATTGCCACGTGGTATCTGCATTTCTATTAAGGCAAACTTGACAGAATAATAATAATACTAAAACTCCGTGGTTTTAGTCTGCAAGAGAATTATACCGAACGAACGACCGCCGCTTGTCGTTGAAGTTAGTGCCAACTTTAGCGGATAGAGAGTGTCGCGTCGTCAGCGCAACGAATTCTCACTGCCGTTAATTTCGGTTTTATAGAACGGAGCCGTTATTTCCTCGAAATAGCTCCTCAGTTATACTCACGAGACTGAGTGGACCCCATTCCAGACCCACTACTTCCCAGAAAATCTGGTAGCACCGGAAATCGAACCCGGACCTCTGGATCTGTAAACGGAAAATGACCACTAGACCACAGAGGCGCTCAATAATAAACATTATGCGAGTCCAATGGTTGATATTTTAATTATATTCCATGCTGTTATTATTATTCGATCGACTGCTTTCAATGGCCTTTAGGCAATCTTAAGTTGCTTATTTGGATTAAGTAAAAGGCGGGCTATTTCCTGATCAGTTTAGTGACCGTTACCTCCTCAAGTAAAGCTCTTCTCCGTGGACTTCTTTGGCTCATTTTATTACCTCTTATGCAAATACAGTATAGAGGTAGTTGTCAGAAGTCTGGGTTAGCATAACTGTCTCTTATGTTACCATAAATCTTCGGTTTATTCATTTGAAACAATTTACGTTTTTACACTTTACATGTTCTCTTGTGTGTGTGCGTGTGTGTTTGTGGTACTTAGGTATATAGCAACTGCTCTCCTCTTATCGCTAGGAGACATTCTATTTGGTCGTCTGTACCTCTGTGGTCCCCGACTTAATGCACCTTTTGCTAAGAATCTTTCGCGTCGATCGAGTAATCGATCATTTTTAGTAATGGTTTTTGTCTTAGGTTAATTCTGGGACTTTACGCTGAAAAATGCCACTGCTCCTCTTGTAAGATTCTTACATATCATTCATGTACTTCCTCTCATGTAAATCTGTGTTATGCAGCTCCTGTGGCCCAAATAGCGTCACTGAGGAACTTCAGAGCAAATTATTTCTAATATTTTTTTAATACCAGACACTTTATTATTTCTTGCCATTGCAATATATGCCTTTCATTATTGTGCCAAGATCCCTGCACGTCGGAAGTGTAAAGTCAGAGAAGCACCACAGAGACGTCCGTTACTAGTCAGTGGTCTGTTACATCGTGCAGTCTCTCATGTAGAATATTTCTTGTATGCGCTGTTTGGTTCAATCTTGCACACAACCTAGAGGAAATACAAGGAACCCGCCCACATATCTCTGCTGGACCATCCGATCAGTCAACCCAGCTTGGACATCTCTCCCATCTGGACTCCCCGTCATCACAGCAAAGTCAGAAACTACAACTCCTCCCAGTGTAGACTAAGTGGGAAAGTGCTTGTTTATGTTGGTACCATGCAGAGAATTTATCTCTTCAGAGGTGACTTCTATTCTGACAGTACTCCGGTGCTAGGCCTCATACATTTGGAGTTTTCTTAATGTTTTAATGTTTTGTCTTAGCTCTCGCAGATGGTTTGTCTGTACTTGGTTTATATACCTTATCTTGTGCTGGTATAGGTGTCCGGATGTAGGGACTAGCTCTATCGATTGGACGCAACTGAGTAGGTTTTACCTGAACATGGAGACAGAATATAGTCTCCGAGATGTTGTGTTTTAAATAAAAGAACAGCAAAATGGATAATTTCCAGAAATATAATGTTTTTATTAATGCACTATCGTTACAGATTTGTAGGTCATGTTTACTGTTAGAAGAATATTTCATAGATGTTGAACGCGATGTTTTCACGTCGGTTACTTTGAACAGTTTTATCCTTTGGGATGTATATCGAGCAAGAAACACCATAAAATAGGCCGCTCACTGGCATGCGTCAAGACATGTAACACTCCAGAAACGATGTCTTGCGACATGACACAAAGAAAGGAACACAGTTGAAAAGAATTAGATTATGAAAACTGCCGCACACCGGTCTGAGTCATGACGTCAGCAGCAAGCAGAACTTGGGAACCATACTGAAGCAGGCAAGAATCAGAGACTGTTGTGCGTGTTGCCTGCTGGGATTCTGAGTAACGTATTAGTCTGCCTTGAATATGGATGTGACGTGTTCCTCTGACACGTTATTTAAATTTCACCGGGCTACATGGCGTAGTATCCCAGAAGATTAAACTCTTAATATAATAGATAAATTTAGCGTTTATTTCATGTCATTCCCCGCATCGTCTCTGCCTTGTGGCTTCCAATTCTTTGTTCCCAGTTAAATAAAAATAATATGTTGGAAAATTATTAAACCATCTTCTGTATTTTGTTTTATTTTATCCGTAATTTCTCCTGGTAAATTAGATACAATTTTAATATCCGCCTCTTATGGCTGTGCGGTAGATGTGTGGAAAACAAAGCTCATTTTTATCACTGATTTCTATACCATGCTCCAACTTTAAAAGCACGACGCGTTACATACATTTGGAAGCAGCTATGGCTGCAGTGATGATGGCATCAAAAATGGTAGTAGAACCACGGAGAAGAAGATAAAAATTAGTTTCTTTGTCGCGGCAGAGATTTCTGGATCTTTTTTTTATTGCTAGTGGGGTGGGACTAAGTCCTTTTACTGCGGCCACTTCTGGCCTATTGTACCAGCCCCAGATGATAGGTGAGGGTGATTGTGGAGCAATTGGTGGAATGAAGATTGGCAGGGGAAACCGAAGTACTCGAAGAAAACCTGCCCCAGCGCCACTTTGTCCACCATAAATTCCACTTGACAAGCCCCGGGATCGAACCTGAGCCGCCGCGGTGGGAAGCCAGCGACTAACCGCTTGAGCTATGACGTGACCTTTCTGGATCTTGCTCTGAAACCAAATTCCGCCATTGAACACGATTCGGACCCAGTTCAGTTTACCTTTTCACATGTAAGATTTGAGGTTTTCACGGCGATGACTATGAAGAAAGCTGTCTTCTGAGATGTGGCGCCATGTAGATATTGTGTTAACCGATGTTTCGAAGGAATGTATCGCTTCCATCTTCAGGGCATAAGAAATCCGCGAGCGATGAACCAGTCTGAAGCCACCTGCTCAAGCTGATTCATTGTTCGCGGATTTCCTATATCCTAAAGATGGAGGCGATTCGTTCCTCCGAAACGTCGGTTAACACAATATCTACACTGCACCACATCCCAGAAGACGGCTTTCTTCATACCTTTTACAGATTACCTCCACATAGTTAAAATATTGTTCTTTCACTTTCATCTCGGTCCTAGACGAAATTTACCTACAAAAATTTTGTATGCATTTCTTTCTTTGTCGATCCTACACACATGCCGACCCTATCGCAGCTTCTAGATTCTCTCACCTAGCAAAACTGGGCAATCTGCATAAATTACGAGGCCGCTCGTTACAGTTTGGAACTCTGCCCTTTCGGCGTGTCATTATCAGCTGCCTGTAGCCAGTCAATACTACTTTGGGAAGACATCCCGACTTCAGCACTTCCAACTAATCAATTTCACGGAACAGTGGCCTTTTTCAGAAACCAGTAGTTACTGAACTGATAAAAATTGGAAATATTTAATTTATTTCTTACTTAATTTCACATATACAGTCCTTACATAAGAATACGACAATATTGACCAAAATATACAGAGACAATATTTGTTGAAAATTTGTAAATTAGTATTATATTGTTATGTAGTATGTGTGGGACTATTGACGGGGTTTTGGATTAGATATTGGATTTATTGACCTTTTATATATAAAACTCGTAAGTACAAGCAATTACAGCGAAACCGCTAATATCAACAGTTCAGAAATAACCACAGTACCCGCAACATTTTCTCCAACCTGCAGTGACTCCACCAGACGTTCCATGGTAACGGCTTCTAACAGTATAGATTCTTCATGTTTCCCTCTCAAGTCCTCTCTGAATGGCGGCTCCCTTCCAACTGACCCTGTTCTCCAAAGACCACAGTACAGAACTATCTTGGTTGCACCCGTTGTCTTCTTTATAACCCTTCGACTCCGACCGCGTACACAACACAGTTGATTCTCCTATGCTAACCGTTTCCGCGCGAATGTGTCTGCATCAACCAACAATGGGCCTACACGCTACAGTATGTTGTATTGTATCTTTTATATACACTGACGAACTCAGTGCCTGGGCGTGTAACCGCCCCCCCCCCAGTTCCTATGGGATATAAATACGGAGACCTGGTCCTCCAGGTTTAGGGTGTCTCGAATCTGAGACACTAAAATGTGGTCATGAGCCCCGCGGGACTCTGACCTGAGAATGACTGCGCTGGCGAATGCCAGCAGCAATTATAAACTACAGACTCTTCCTCTCGTCAGAGAAGATGTTACATAAGGACTAAAACCGCAAGTGTTCAGTTGAAAAAAGAACTGATCGTGAGTCTCGAGGGGTTTGTTGCCAAGACGAACTAAGTAGCGGTGAAGCGCCAGTCGTAAAGCAACTCTCTGTACACTGACGTTCATATTTAGAAGTCATAAGTACAAGATTAACAAAGTAACGGAAAACTGCAGAGTTACACTTGTGCACTCCCCAGTTCTTTGTTGCGCCCCAGAACACAGCGGGAAATGCAATTTGCGTTTCTAAAGCATTTATATCTATCACGGTCTGCAGAGATGAAACTTTATGAAACTAGCACCAATATGACATAGACTGGTAAGCCATCTGAACTATAAAGCGGGTATTAAAAATATTTTCGATCCTTAGTCTCTTCAGAATTGCCTTGGCTTACAAATCAATCTGCAATAAAAAAGAGATTTGTGGCGATTTCAAGAGGAAGTGGCAAAGGATTTCTTGCAGACGTGACCGAATACACACAGAGTCACAGATTCTACTTTGTTCGGCATTGTATCTATAGTTCAGGTTCGAACACTGATTGGGACATAATTGTTCATTCCTTTGTATGTACTCTGCATTATCTTTCGGTGTCTCAGCTTCGTAAATAAAAGGAATATAATGCTAAAAAGTGATAGTTAGGAATACCTATAAATTGAGAGCTCACTCTGTAAAGCGACTGGTCTACGGACATGATGACCTGAATTCGATTCCATTTTTATATTCTTCTTGGAAAACAGACTGGCTTTGGAGCCCACATAGCCTCTTTTTCAATGAGTACCGGTGGTGCCATTCCAAGGAGTAAAGCGGCCAGGGCGTGAAGCTGACCATTTATCTAACCTAATGCAGAAGTAAATCATGACGGAGCTTTATCTCTAGCCATCCCTTCGTCTTCATGGCATAATGGTTAATTATATAATTAAGTACTTCATCTTTCATGGTTTAACTTACTTAATCCGTTCCTCTTATAACTTTACGGTGTCGAGGTTGTTTCTTTTATCATTTTATTCATTTTACAGACGGCAGGACTCCTTGGACGAGTGATCAGCTCGTCACAAGGCCTCTACATAAACACCGAATAAACGCATACACACACCAAACTTCCATGCCTTGTGTGGGATTCGAACCCACGATCTCGGCTTGCGAGCGAGCGAAGAGAGTTCATGCTGATTTTTCCAGTAGGATGTCACGATATCATATCTTGGATCAACTCTGCCTGTCCCTGTATCAGTTACTTAACTCTCACCTCACTGCTGTATCAGTTTCAATACGAATTGTGGGGAATGTACAGAACTCTTCGTAAATTTTTGCCTTTTCGTTTCAGGCATTTAACTTTGAAACATAAATTGAAGTAAAGGCTACGACTGGGTTTTTACGTAGTTCACACTGTTGTACATGCATTGACAGATATTCCAGATAGACAGAAGATAAAACCGAGTGCTCTCAGTACTGTAAAAGGACATTCTTTTATTTGTATTCTGTCCTGTTGTCATCTGCCAGTTTATAGAGTTCTCTTAAATGTCAACGTGTTATTTCATAGTTTACGTAAGGCTGAAAGATATGTCTTCTATTGTACTCTTGGATGCACAGTACAGTGAACAGAAAAACTGTTCTGTCGGTTTGCTACATATAAAGTTCATCCTTTGATTATGAAGTTTTTATCCACTGATGATGATAAAGTGTGATGTGTTATATGCAGAAATATTCATCACGCATTTTTATAGTTTGAAATAAGCATTTCCATAATTTGTTTTTGTTCCAAATTTAAAAAACTGTTCTGAAACAAATACTATGTGGGAAGTCTTCAAGATTGTGTTAATGAAAACGACTCAAAAGTGTTTGCAACTTTTTAAGGGACTGAGATATCTGAAACAAAATTTTATGTTATTTTTCCTTAATTGTAGACAGGACTTATATATATATATATATATATATATATATATA
>NW_019734310.1:1773820-1801868 GCF_002891405.2 Cryptotermes secundus
CTGCTGGTGTGGGGGGGGGGCTCGGATTTCGCAACATGTCACAATATATTACATATCGGACACAAGTTATTGTGTATATCTAGTTTTTTGATCATCTATAATTATATAAATTCTCTCCAAGTTCTTGGTGTTCTGCTTTCTGCATCAGGATCGTCATAAAAAGCCTATCCCTGTAACAGAGTAGGGGCACGTGCTAGCGTAGTTGGTTGAGGCACTGTGCTACAAGCCGGAAGATCGCTGGTTCGAGTCCCGATGAGGTGGATTTTTTCAGTTGACCTAATCCTTCCAGACGCACCATGGTCCTGGGATCGACTCAGCCTCTAGCCAAATGAGTACTACGTCGCCTCCACAAACAAAGTCCTGCATTTCATATGATGTGTAGGACTGATAAAGGTTTAATTAAAATGGAAGCACAGTAGATCACTGAAGGTTGCGGTGCAAGGGCCGGACTATTGTGGCCCACCCCTCAAGCTCTCATTGGTTCATGCTGTAAAGTGACGCGAAACTTCAAACTTCCACGTGCAAGTGAAAAGTTGTCTGAGTAGAACCAACATCTGAGTGATATTCAAACAGCGGAAATTGAATTTTAATACGTGTCTAGGGATAAGTCACAAGATAAAATGGGAAGATTTACAGAAGAAGATGAAGATTTGTTTGGCAAGTAGTAAAACAGGCGATATATGTTAAGATGGCTAACTCATCGGTAGGACTCATTAGACAAGGTTCAGCAAGTCGCGAGGCCGCTACCTACACCCACAAACAATTCAATTCAATTCTTTATTATTTATGTGCCAAGTCAACAGCCGCAAGGCCAATTACAGACATAGCACAGTGTAGATGAAAGTAATTACATTATAGACAATAATAATAATAATAATAATCTTTTATACTAAAGGAAGATATTCTTCAAACATGGGCCAATATTCTGGCCCAGAGCCTTGAGAATACTATTAATATTAATAGTATTTAATTGTCTGAATGAAACATCCACTTACTATTAGCAAGTGAGTGAATAAGGTCAGCACTGTTAGCACCGCCTGTCAGTATTTCGGATGCTACGATTCTCCGAACCTTTGTTCAAAACCATGGCCTCTCAAGTAAGCAGAGCATTCGAATCACGATTTTAATCTAATCTACTCTCGAAGTCCTCGCACACAATCCCCTTGTGTAAATTTGAATTACTCAACAATGCCATCTGCTTACCTATTAAGATATTGATCTTGTGGGTTGTGATGCCACGTAGCTTTGTGAGCAGATGTACCCGCCCCCCCCCCACAATATTTCACGGCATGTGAGCAGATGTATCCGTCCTGCCCACAATATTTCACGGCATGTGAGCGGATGTATCCGCCTCGCCCACAATATTTCACGGCATGTGAGCAGATGTATCCGTCCTACCCACAATATTTCACGGCATGTGAGCTGATGTATCCGCCTCGCCCACAATATTTCACGGCATGTGAGCAGATGTATCCGTCCTGCCCACAATATTTCACGGCATGTGAGCTGATGTATCCGCCTCGCCCACAATATTTCACGGCATGTGAGCAGATGTATCCGTCCTGCCCACAATATTTCACGGCATGTGAGCTGATGTATCCGCCTCGCCCACAATATTTCACGGCATGTGAGCAGATGTATCCGTCCTGCCCACAATATTTCACGGCATGTGAGCTGATGTATCCGCCTCGCCCACAATATTTCACGGCATGTGAGCAGATGTATCCGTCCTGCCCACAATATTTCACGGCATGTGAGCTGATGTATCCGCCTCGCCCACAATATTTCACGGCATGTGAGCAGATGTATCCGTCCTGCCCACAATATTTCACGGCATGTGAGCTGATGTATCCGCCTCGCCCACAATATTTCACGGCATGTGAGCGGATGTATCCGTCCTGCCCACAATATTTCACGGCATGTGAGCGGATGTATCCGTCCCGCCCACAATATTTCACGGCATGTGAGCGGATGTATCCGCCCCGCCCACAATATTCCACGGCATGTGAGCAGCTGTACTGCACGGGGTCGCAATCCATAGAACCACAGATTTAAGAATCACCGCGGTGTAAACCCCAGAACTTAACTATGAAATTCAAGCAAGAGACGAGGGCAAACAGAATTACTGAGTTTGTGGACATTATCCATCCTCCGGTATTCGTGAAGCTATAGAGCACAACGTTTCGGAAATTGGATCTCTTTCCGTCCTTAGGTGAAGGATGGGAAACGCCTACGCAGTTTGCTCCCTCAGAAAGAGTAAACTTCAATCACTGGACAACCCCTGTCAGATTATCTACAGTTATTTAATCACCTAATACCAGGATAATTCGGCGGGAGATAACAAGAAAATACGCAATAAAAATCATGAGAGGGCATGCACATGCATTGAACTAGGATAGAAAAGGAGGCAGAAATTTATGCTACAAACCTAGTCAATCAGGCATGTGCGTGAATGATGTTACATAAGGACTATAGCCGCAAGTGTTCAGTTTGGAAATAAAATTTCTTGTCATGGGTCTCAAGGGGCTTGTCACTAAGACAAACTGATTGGCGGCAAACTGCCAGTCGTAAAGTAACTCTGACTCTGACTCTGACTCTGACAAGTGAATTGAGGGAGTCACTTGAGATGGCAAGAAATGAATCAGGCTGTGAAAGGGCTTATTTTTTGCGCTGCAGCGACAATGAGACTCTTATAAATCCGTTGCCAGGATTCGACTAATGAAAACTGAGAAACATAATGAGTATATAATCGTGAACTGTAATGGTGTAGATCAGCGATGGCGCTGTAACTGCCTGTAGTTCCGAGTACTGTGCATAAGGTGTCAATAAATCCAATCATCCAACTCAGAACCCGTTTAGAGCTCACGCAACATCCCCTAAATCTTGACAATACTAATATTTCTTCACTTATTCTTGCATGAATAAAGTAAGTAAGCAAAAGTAAAGTATCCTGTAACAAGCCGTGGAGGCCTATAGGGTTGTGAGATGTTGAGGTTCCCACATATTCTAGACAATCGGCTCATCGAAGGCGGTAAGGTTCTCAGCCCTAC
The DNA here is from genome assembly GCF_002891405.2 of Cryptotermes secundus. NCBI lineage: Eukaryota > Metazoa > Arthropoda > Insecta > Blattodea > Kalotermitidae > Cryptotermes > Cryptotermes secundus. Next base: position 1,776,871 of record NW_019734310.1, read on the forward strand.
TCTCCGGCCGTCCTTTACCCCCAAGAATATTTCAAGAATATTGCTGGTACTCATTTCTGTCGGAGGCTGAGTATACCCCAGGGCCATAGTGAGGACGGAAGGATTAGGTCAATTAAAAAAATCCACCTCATCGGGACTTGAACCCGCGACCTTCCGGCTTGTAGCATAGTGCCTCAACCAACTACTCTACCGTGTAAAAATGTGAAGTAATTCTTTGCTTCTTTTACTGGCGCGTGAATTATGAAACTTCTGTACCGTAGCAAGTACTTCAGTTTACAATGTACGTCACTGCAGGGCATGCGCAATCCTATCACGGACCCTTCTGCATCCCTTATAATAGGAACTCACACAAGAGAAGCAGGGAGCAGGCATCATGAGTTTGTTGGCTATGTGTCACGCCTGAAATATATGATCCGAAATATATTTAAATCTTATGAATTTTAAATGTCTTCTCATGCCTCTTTACCTGCGCCGGTGTATACTCCCCCGATACGTCGGGTCGACTCTTTCGGTATCACCGTCTCCATATTTATGCAATCGATTGGTGACTTAAGAGAGGGGGTTGGGAAGGCGGGGGCTGGTCTTTATAGGGAAGTGCGGAGTCGAGGCGCTACGTGTGATATCTTCCTCTGACTGCCCTCAGCCTAACCAGAAGACTTCTGCAGGACCGGAGCCAGTACCTCATCACATACTTTTCAATTTCATGAGACATTTTGGTGGTGAATGTAAATTGATTTAAGTAAAAAAATTAATTTATCCCTGTGCTTAATTAAGCATTGCTCCATGAAGACGTATGGGGGAGTGGATGTATATAGCCACGTTCTCTTGACCTCGGCATCTCGGCCGCTTTACCCTCGGGAAATAACCCTCTGTACCCATTGGATAGGAGGCTGGGTGGGTCCCAGACCCGGTATGGATGCTGCGGAGAAGAGAAAATTCTTGACCCTATCGGTACTCGAACTCAGATCCCTCGGTCGTCCAGTCCGTAGCCATTCGCTAAATCGACTACGCTATCTCGACCCCAAATTGGAGTGTGTAGAAAGAATTTATGAAATATTTTTAAGATACTGTAATCATAACTTCAACGACTATGAAGTCCCACTAAAAATGTAAATAGGCCTTTATTCCGAACAACGGATGCAGGTAGCTCAGTCCGTATAGTCGCAGGCCACGAGTTGAGAGACTAGGATTTGATTCCAGGTAAGGGAAATATTTTTCTTTTCCCCGTGACGTCCAGACCGGCCCTGGGGTCCACCCAGCTTGCTATCCAATAGGTACCAGGGTCTCTTTCCCCGGGGGTAATGTGGCCAGGGCGTGAAGACGACCACTCACTTCCATGTAGTGCCGAGGTCAAAAATTGTGGAGCTATACCTCCACTCCACCATAACTTTCATGACATATTGTTTAATTAATTAAGCACAAGAACAACTTGATTGTTTTGTACCTTTTATGTTCCGAACAAAACTTCTGAATTGTATTCTTGGGGTGCTCACTTTGAATCCCGGCTGGAACACCAGCTGTCCTGACTGAGGGTTTTAGTATTTTTCCCCAGTGCTCTCGGTAAAATGCAGGAATAGAACTTCGATCACGCCACAGCCGCGTCAAATGCTTTCCTGTCCATTATCCTAGCATTCGATACTGTGTAGGTTAGCTACTGGCAGCGCCGTAAAATAACTCACAGTGTCCACTACAGATAGTTTTGTAATGACCCGTTTGGAAACATGAGTTGGTTTGTGAAACGGTGGAGCTGTGATAATGGAGCTCCATATTAAATTCGTTTCAATAAGGATAAGTTCTTCCTTAAAATAATTTTATGTCCAAAAGACAGCCTGCAATTTCCTTTCCAGCAGGAGTAAGTCACCTATAGTAGACTCTATATACGAGTACTACATGTCTGAGGGAAGGTGTGAATAGTGGGGAATCAATAAACTGCCTTGCAATATCATTCACAGTGCACCAACAATGATGTAAGGAGATCTTAGTGCTTGACAACGACCCGTCTGTGTCCTGACTGTTCGCTGACTATTAAATATACGAAAATATCGATTTATTCGAGAAGAAATATACACTTACTTCTTCTACTGAGATTATGGTTTAGAGTATCAGTTCTCTTAGGACAGCGCCATAGCTCAAGCTGTTAGTCGCTGGCTTCCCACCGCGGCGTCCCGGGTTCGATCCCGGGGTCTGGTCAAGTGGGATTTGTGGTGGACAAAGTGGCGCTGGGGCGGGTTTCCTCCGAGTACTTCCCGGTGTTTAAGCGGGCGAAGACAGTTCAAGCCTAACAGACGTTTCCGACGTACTAATTGATGTGTGTGTATCATCCTTTTTGTCTTTCAACATGATACAAACAAACAAAAAACTCCTTGATTTTAGTTCACAAGCAAATTATACCGACGGAGCGACCGCCGCTTGTCGGCATAGTGCCAACTTTAGCGTATAGAGGGTGTCGCCTGGTCAGTGCAACAAATGCCACTGCCGTTAATTTCGGTCTTCTAGACCGGAGCCGTAGTTCCTCAATTATACTCACGAGGTTAAGTGCACCCCGTTGCAGACCCACTACTTCTCAGAAAACCTTGTAGCGCCGGTGATCGCACTCGGACCTCTGGATCTGTAACTAGGAACTCTTTACCATCAGACCACAGAGTCGGTCGTTCTGATAATATTAATAAAATTAAGTCATTTCATTTTGATGAAATGTATGGGCGGCCGCATACCAACTGCGTCAAGACAAGCATCAAGACATGAGACAAAATACGCAGTCTTGCTTCATTAGTGATTCGTCAGCACGAAGCTGACGTCAGCATCATGACTCAGACCGGTGTGCGGCGGTTTTCATAATCTCATTCGTTTCAACTGTGCTCCTTTCTATGTGTCATGTCGCAGTCATCGTATCTTGACTGTTACATGTCTTGACGCATGCCGATGTGCGGTCTATCTATCAGCGTGGAGTTCGAGGTTTCAGACTGTCTCTATTTCCAGCATCAGTAGTTGATACGATGACCCCAGCGTCCATAACCATATCGACATTGCTGATCGTCCGAGAAGGCTTCCTCGTGTACTGTCACCGAGAGAACTTGACTAATATATATCTGCATTCATCTTCTTTTTTTATTGCTAGTGGGGTGGGACTAAGTCCCTTGTATTGCGGCCACTTCTGGCCTATTGTACCAGCCCCAGATGATAGGTGAGGGTGATTGTGGAGCAATTGGTGGAATGAAGACTGGCAGGGGAAACCGAAGTACTGGGAGAAAACCTGCCCCAGTGCCACTTTGTCCACCACAAATCCCACTTGATCAGACGCGGGATCGAACCCTGGCAGCCGTGGTGTGAAGCCAGCGTCTAACCGCTTGAGCCATGGCGCGGCCCTCTGCATTCATCTTACTTCATGACTTTGAAAAGAATTGGCTGAGACTGCATTACAGAGCATTACTCCTTATATCCATTATAAAGATTTAAGCCACGTTTAACAGCAAATGTACAGTTGGATGCGTCTTTCGGATCGAAATGTCATGATTAGACCTTGGGTTGTACAGTTTATTAATAGTTTCGAAATTAATAAGATATTTCCTAGCTTTGTTAGTATTGTTCTGGGTTGGTACGCGGAAAGACAAATTACATTATTCTGTCAAAGGCAGATTAGCTATAGGAAATGTAGCTTCGCTTGTGAATTGAATGAGGGGTTGAGAAAATAGGGATGTTCGGTCGCCGAGGGGTAAGGGGAGAAGCAGGTTTCTTTTTTTATTTTAATCCGTTTTGGCCACATTTCCGTATATCTTGGGTAAATGTTGCCAACTATAGGAGAAAGATAGAAACCAGACACAGTCACCACACTTGTCCTATGTTTAGAACCTCTGACGAAACTTCAGAATATCCGGATGAAAGGTATCCAAAATAAAATAATTATATATCAGAAAGATTTTAATGTACATAAATGGGGTTACACAATTACAAAAGGAAACTCTCAATTTTTTTTTCCCTTATATAATTTTCTCAGTAAATTTAAATGTGGGCTCCCTTAGTGGCACGACAATTATCCATACTTGAAACATGTTTGGTGTTACCGTAGCCACAGCGTCCCTTATGCGGGCTTTCAGGTGTTGAAGGTCGTTGATCTTAACCTGGTAGACAATGCTCTTCACATAACCTGGACTTCTTTGTTTATATATGAATGGATTTAGAATGCAAGAAGCTGATAACTTATAAGGTACTGAATTCATGCAACAAAGCTTCCTTCTAGAAGCCAACAGTAGCTGAGTTTCTGAAGGAATTATCAACATTTCTTGTAACCCGAATGTTTATGACCTTATTCACAGAAGACCTGACATTGAACTGTATGTGCTGCCATATGTATTCAATCCACATCTAATGCCTATTTCTTTAATAGGAATATAAAATTATTCTCAGGAGCCGAGATGGCGCAGTCGGTATAGCGACTGGCTATTGGTTAAAAGTTTTTTCTTTAAATTCGCTTAGTGGAGGGTGGAGTTCTACTGAGTCCACTCGGCACGGCGGCCACTTCTGGCCTATTGTACCAGCCCCAGATGATAGGTGAGGGTGATTATGGAGCAATTGGTGGAATGAAGATTGGCGGGGGAAGCCGAATCACTCGGAGAAAACCCTCCCAAGCCACTTTGTCGACCACAAATTCCACTTGACCAGACCCCGGATTTAATCCGGGCCGCCGCGATGGGAAGCTAGCGACTAATCGCTTGAGCTATGGCATGGCCCTTGCAACTGAACTTAATAGCAGTAATTATTTCTGTCAGCAGATTTGCCGAACTAATATGAAACGTGCAGGCCTGCAAATATTAACAGTCCTCAGGTCTCAGTCCGAGATATTTTCACCATTGAATACTTTGCTTGATTTTTTTTTTTTGTGATTTTAGTCAGTCGTTCCAGACAAATGCCAAGGAAGTTCCTGGAATTACGTGGACTTTAATTTACATAATGGTCATCTCATATCATTGGTCGTTAAACAACTTCCGAACTTGGTAGATTTTTATTAAATAAGTCATGGACGTGCAGCTGAAGAGCGAAAGCCACATAAACTGAGTTTAGAACTTGGCTAACGACATTACCAGGGAGCAGAACAGCCACAGCGCGCAGGCAGTCTCCATTTACAGGATGACTTCAGACAACGGTTGCGGTTGGTGACGTTCAGGGCAGCGCTTTCAATATGATGGCTCCACTATAATTGGTGATCATGTAATTGAAAAGCCACTTTCACGGAATTAACTTTTTATTGGCATATTTAACTTATTTTGAACAAAATAAAAGTAGGCTTATGATATCACCATGCTGTCTGGTCTGTGCTTCTTTCAACCTTCCCCCGTCGACTTTTGAATACCTGAACCAGTGGTTATGAAACTTGATATATATACCATAACAGATAAACCCATTCCAACGGCGTACTTCATCCCTCCAATCAGTCTGTGTCTCTATATATATCTCGTTATCGTTGCTCGGCAACGGCTCGGCAGCAGCGTTATCGCTACAGGTGTATCCCTTGTCACCATTGTATGGAGCGTTCTGAGGTTGCAGATGGAGGAGACGCCCTCCAGGTATGGAGGGAAGCTGCGAATATATTGAATAATAAGTCGCCGACAGCCGACAAGGGGTCCTCCAGCTTGGGGGTTGGGCTTGGAACTAACAACTCCTAACCGTAAAAAAATAAGCTTGTTACGAAAATGTTGAAAAGCCTCGGACATGGACGGATCCTGCGTATAAACGACATAAGCTACAAAGAATATAAGCGACTATATAAGAATTGTTGAACACGTCGTTTTCTATGTTGTCCGTTCTTATAAAAGGAAAGTAGGCGATTAGTTCTTCCCGTAACTTCTCGTATTGTAATATTATTTCATCGCCTATTTATAATTTTATAAAATCTAAGGAGAGCAACATAGCTACGTGATTAATTATTTCTTATGTTTCTGTAGAGGAAGAGAAAAGTATTTTTGCTCCTTCCAGGATTCAAAATCCGATCCCAGTGTCCAGCACCTAGACTCCGTCATTGTATCGTCTGAGATATCCTTGCTCCTTTAAATGTGAATAAGGTAAAGTTATTCCTGTGCTTAACTAATTAAGCACTACGTCATTAAGGCGTATGGGGGAGTGGATGTACAGATCCACATTTTCTTGACATCGGCACTAGCTGGAGGTGAGTGGTCAGCTTCACGCCCCGGTCGCTTTACCCCCGGGGAGAGAGAGCCCCCAGTACACACTGGATGGGAGGCTGGTGGGGCCCAGAGCCGGTCTGGACAATATTGGAAAAAGAAAATTCTTACACTACCGTGACTCGAACTCCGATCCCTCGGTCGTTCATCCTTTAGGCAGCTGCTATACTGACTGCGCTACCCCGGCTCTTTTTAAATGTGAATATTCATAAGTAATTACATAGATGAACCAAATGAAACAAATGCAGTTAAATTTATAAAGATGACAGGGTTGAAATGCGACAGCAATTGTCATACAAAGGGCAAATAATATGCGTCTCTATAAACGAACAGACTAGTGTTATATATATATATATATTGTATATATATACTTATTTTGCTATTTGCGAGTTACCGGCTTCAGTTTTTGTGCCTTTCACAGTAATGCCTGAAAGGAAAAATACCTATTAATAACGGTGTTCTTTTATTAACACAGAATACAGCAGTTGTGGAAAGCATTTATGGTGTGTGTTTACTCTGTTCCAATCAAGTTCGGATCTTCCAAATACTCAAATCTGCTATAACTTAAAAAAAACTAAACTCAGTGGCTTTAGTCCGTAAGCAAGCTATACCGACTGAGTGACCGCCGCTTTTCGGCGAAGTTAGTGCCAACTTTAGCGAATAGAGGGTGTCGAATGGTCAGCGCAACGAATCCCCACGGCAGTTAGTCACGGTTTTCTAGACCGGAGCCGCTACGTTTCCATTCAAGTAGCTCCTCAATTATCCTCACGAGGCTGAGTGCACCCCGTTCCAGACCCACTATTTCTCTGGAAAATTGGTAGCCCCGGGAATCGAATCTGGGACATCTGGATCTGCAGTCAGGAACTCTGACCACTAGACCACAGAAGAAGGAAACTTGTCAATACTTCAGCCATTTGATATATTCCATTTTCCATCTAACCGATTCAGTCTCCTTGAAGCTTGTAACGTCTTCCTCCCGTTTAGAATGTGCTGCTACTTTCAAGTAGCCCCTCTGCTTATCGCTGTCTTTTGGACTGCCTTTGGACTGGCCACTTCAGATCGAAGAGACTCACAAGCGCTCCTGCCACGCCAAGGCAGCAGCCCGTGAGAAGGGGCCCATCCTCCTTTCTTGCCGGTGGGGGTGAGTTCTAGCTTTGATCTCCCAGCCCTCTCGCTCCACTATCGCGCCCCCCCCCCTTACCTATACACGCGAGTTCGGACACTCCGCGCCCAGATGTACAGTCCGTCGGCATTGCCATGGGGCTGGAGTTGTGACGGTGGGGGAAGGTCTTCTAACTGTGGTTTCCTGCCTTAGGTACGAGCAGTTACGGGACAAGCAGCGCAACGTGGAAGTCCCATTGGAGAGTATCTTTCAATCAAGGAATAACGTAGAGTAAAAAAAGTAAAGCTATCCCTGTACCAGGCCGTGGAGGCCCATAGGGTTGTGAGACACTGAGGGTCCCACATTTTCTGGACAATCTACTCAAAGATGGTGGTAAGTTTGTCAGCCTTACGCGCCGGCCGCCCTTTACTCACCAGGAAAATTATTTAATCAAGTCCTGGTACTCACATATGTTAGAGGCTGAATCGACCCCAGGGCCATAGTGCGGCTGGAAGGATTAGGTCAATTGAAAAATCCAATCACCTCATCGGGGCTTGAACCCGGGACCTTCCGGCTTGTAGTGTAGTGCTTCAACCAACTACGCTACCGTGTGCCTCCTTTCAATCCAAGAATATTACATTTTACTGACGATAATTTATAAATATCCTGCAGTAGCGTAGTTGGTTGAGGCGCTATGTTAGAACCCGGAAGGTCGCGGGATCGATTCCCGATAAGGTGGATTTTTTCAATTGACCTAATCCTTCCAGCCGCACTATGGCCCTGGGGTCGATTCAGCCTCTAACATATGTGAGTACCAGGACTTGATTAANGCGACCGGCGCCTAAGGTTGAGAACCTCACCAAAATCTGTGAGCCGACTGTCTATAAAATGTGGGATCCTCAACGTCTCACAACCCTATGGGCCTCCATGGTTTGTCATTGAGATAGCTCCACCTTTAAAATCTTAATTATTGAATTATTATATTTTCTTTGCCTACTTGGAACACCAAAACGCATCCAAACCGATGCTACAAGAAGTTTCTGTTCAGTTCAGCATGATGCGAAGTTGGTAATAAGCTCAAAGCCGTAGGCGAGCTAATGTCACATTAATTTTGTTAGCCTCGTTGTTAGACAGCTGGGCGAAGGAGTTTGTCAGTGTAAACTTAGCAAGTGACTTAGAAGCTTGTTTTAAAATGAGGTTCATGTCAGTTAACCATAATGTCATGGTTGTCATTGAAACTGTCCCGTTCAGACTCATCATCAAATGGGAAAGTTGCATGGGCCATCCCAAGTTCTGACTGGCCGTAAAGTGATATTTACTTCGATCTTCACGGCAAGAACATGTAAGAACGTTTGGTTGTATGAGCTGAAGCGATTTTTTGGCTCAATGAATTCTGATTATTGTATGCACTTTCTATGCATCCGGTTTATGTGCATTATTTGCGTGAGTAAAATGAAAGAGCAATGGAGAGGTTGTGTTTGTCCGCATTTTGTTTTATCCCCCAAACATTCAAGGGGTACGCTGTAGCGAAGTTGGTTGAGGCATTATGTTACAAGCCACAAGGTCGAGGGTTCTATTCCCGATGTGGTCGTTGAATTTTTCAATTGATCTAATGCTCCCAGCTGTATTTTTGTCCTAGGGTTGACTCAGCCCTTATCAGAAATGAGTACCAGGAATTTTCCTGGAGGTTAGAGGCGGCCGGCGCGTAAAGCTGACAACCTTACCGCTGTTTGTGGACCGATTGTCTACAAAATGTGGGACTCTCGACGTCTCACAACCCTATTGGCCTGTTACGGGGATAGCTTTACCTTTATCTTGGAGTTGGAAGAGCGAAATAGGATTAATCCTTATAGAAGATGATGACTGTTTAATATTTCACTGCCCTAATAGTAATGTAAGTGGTATATAATTCTGATGTAGATATTTGTTTGCAAGTTCAAGTACTGTTGTTCTTATTATGTTAAATATTTCCATGCACCGTCCGTGCCCATGAATTGGAGATGGCTTACGATTAGATGTAATAAATAGATTATGTATTTAAGCAAGTAAACATTCTAAATAATTATCACTAATTTCATTGAAGCCGGTCACGGTAGCCGAGGGGTCTAAGGCATGTACTCTCTTCGCTTGCTTGGAAACCGTGATCTTGTGTTCGAATCCCACTCAGGGCATGGATGTTTAGTTTGTGTGTGTGCGTTTTTCTGTGTTTGTGTACAGGTAGAGGCCTTGTGACGAGCTGATCACCCGCACAAGGAGTCCTACCGAATGTGTAAGATCTAGAAAAACCGAAGTGAACGGAGAAGTTCATGGAGGTAGGCCTAGGCCCACTGGGGCTGTAGTATCAAGGAAAAAATATTTCATTGATGCTGCAAGGAAACAGTGTTATGAACTTTGATAATATAATGACGAAACAGGTTAACACACCAATATTGGATTTGTCTTGTAACATTTTCTTTTTGAATCTCATTCATGGGACCCGGTCATCGTATTTGAGTTCATTTGTCGGCTTTCCCCTCTCCTTCCATTTAATCTGTATGACTATACTTAATAAAAACCCAAAAATTTTGATTCCACAATAAATCATTACCAATATTTCTTCTCACTTAATGAGAAGCTTTACAAGTTACTCTCTTGATACAGTGTCGTTAAATATTTTATGATTCTAATTAATCTGAGCCTAGAACTTCAAATCACAGTCTAATTAATTTAGGTGATAATTTTTTTAATATTATAGAACAAAACTCCGTGCATTTAGTCCGCAAGCGAGCTATACTTACCCAGCGACCACCGCTGGTCGGCGAAGTTAGTGCCAACTTTAGCGGATAGATAGTGTCGCGTGGTCAGCGCAACGAATCCGCACGGCCGTTAATTTAGGTTTTCTAGACCGGAGCCGCTACTTTTCCATTCAAATAGCCCCGCAATTACAGAAAATAGTAAAATTCATAGAATTTCCCATATGTGTAGAGCTGTGTTTTGCGTAGAATTCAGGAAGCCATAGCTCGATTAGAAGCAAACTTAGCCTACGACTCGTGGCACATTATGAACGTGACCCCGACACGTGTTAGTTTGGGTCGATACAGAAATATATCCCAGGTTTAAAAAAGTGTATTGTACCCAACTGATGGTAACAAGTTTCCTCAAGAGGAGGGGGGATCAGTGCTGAGTGCATCATCAAATCCCCTACTCATTCCGCAGAAACGTTTCAGCTGTTCAAGGCTACACAGCGCGCTCAACTAAAACTCCGGCTGTTGGGAACACAAAAGGTGTTTGTTTACTTAACAGCCGTCTGAAAATGATGAAGGAAACATTACCTCCTGTCGGATATTTGTATAGGTCTCACGTATTTTTTATCATATAAAAGCAACGTTTTTATTGCTTCAAAATATATTTCTTTCTTGGAAATTTATAAACAGGCTTCCAGCTATTAACATTTCATATGCAAACAGAATCCGCTGTACCGTCTTGTGGTCTGAATTGCAGTTGTCAGTATCCAGATTGTACGGTGCCGATCACAGTGGCCGCGCGGTCTAGTATGAGAAATGTCTTTGCTCTCTCGTGTACTGGGATCGTAGGTTCGAAGCCCACTCGACGCATGAATGTCGGTGTACGTTTATTCTGTGTTTGTACTGCTCTGTGTAGGGAGCGGCATTTAGATGGACCGATCACCCGTCCAAGGACTCCTACAGATTGTGTAAAAAAAAGTACGAAACTGAAGAAAAGGCCAGGGTCCAATGAAAAGCCGTAGAACTATTGATGAATGAATGAAAGAATGAACTTACTTACTTACTTACTTACTTACTCATGGACCTGACCCCTTCTGGAGGAGCCGCCAATTCTGCAGCTACTCAAGAAATTCCCAACATTTTATGGAAGCCGAAGGCTCATCACCGTGTTCACAAGAGCCCTCCACCGGTCCCTATCCTGAACCAGATCAATCAAATCCATACAATCCCATCCTATCTCTCTGAAATTCATTTTAATATTGTCCACCCACCTACGCCTTGGTCTTCCCACTGGTCTCTTTCCTTCTGACTTTCCCACCAATATCCTATACGCATTCCTCGTCTCCCCATTCGTGCTACATGCCCTGCTCACCTCATCCTCCTTGAGAAAGAATGAACACACACAGTTAATTGAGTATTGGATTACTTAACGAAGTTTCCATAAGCTCAGCCTTTATGTAGCGTCGACCGAGGGGATCATTACTAATACTGGTCTGTGTGCAGTTGGTGCTGCGCTATTGAAAGTTGTGGTGGTACTAGTCGAGAAGCAACTGGAGTATGCCCTGGTTGATCCACGTAATTGAGTTGTAGTATGCAGGTGTTCTGTGATGTGGTATGTTTCCTTTTCAGTGAACAGTTATTGATCAGAACATGTTGCGTTCTTCTGTTCTGTAATTAAATTAACAATAAGACACCTACATTTCAGCCTCTGACATGCGATTGGACGATAAGAGCAGGGTACATCCGAATGGAACTATTTTTTTTGGTACCGAACTGTAATCGCTATTCGTGAACTGTGGCTTTGGCACTGAACAACCTTGCATTGTATAGTTGTAAGTCTATGCACCTGTATCTGGAAGATATCGGATTCTATGTTTGGATGGCTTATAATGATCTTTGCAGATTTCCATCAAGACGCCCATACGAAGGAGCGCCGATAAATCTTTGACTCTATAAGGATTAGAAAAATACATCTACCCTACATATTATTCCCCCATGAGATCCACATGCTTATGACTGCGTTCTTCTAACTTCTTTAACCGATCCAAGGAAATTTCTTTTGCTTCTGCTGCTCTGAATGACTGTGGAACGTTTCAGACAGCGACTGTCATCACCTCAGCTTCCGCTGCCAGAAAGGCAGAATTGACTGTACAAGAAAATGACGTCGTAGTTACATAAATTGATGTTGATAATGAATAACTGAAAATATTGTTCCTTTACGTATGATTCATGTATGCTACTCATGTAGTTTAGTGTTCTTAGTTTCTTGGGTTGGGGTGAGACTGAGTTCACTTGGTACATCGACCACTAATTGGCCTATTGTACCAGCCCTGGATGATAGATGATGAGTGTGGGGCAATAGGTGACATGAGAATTGGAAAAAAAAAACCGAAGAACTAGGAGAAAACCTGCCTCAGTTCCACTTTTTCGGCTACAAGAATCCACATGAACTGTCCTGGGCTCGAACCAGGCAGCAGTGATGGGAAGCTGGCACGTAACCGCCTGAGCTATGGCATGTAACTATGTAATGTTTTTCAATCTACAGGGTGATTGTACGACGTAAAGTAACGCAAGTTTGTAGATTATACAGTGGGTATCTCTTGAAAGGCAATCAATTCTCGTAAATGACATTGAATTTGCTAAAAGTTACAGAAATCAATTGATTCCGAAAAAGGCTTAAGCAAGAAAATATTTTAGTCCGCAAGCGAACTGTACCGACAGATCTACCGCCGCTTGTCGGCGAAGTTAGTGCAAACTTTTGCGGATAGAGGGTGTCGCGTGGTCAGCGCAACGGATCCCCACGGCCGTTAATCTCGGTTTTCTAGACCGAAATATTTTACAACAAATGCTGGAAAATGGTGCCCTGCCTATTCTGTGTAAATTGTGCCAGAGGTATCACATTGCTGTCCACTTTGCAAAGTATATTTTATCGATGTTTATAATCGCAATTCCGGTGTTTACTTCTAGCTGTTTTATTATTCTTGGGTTGTTCTCAAACACACAAAATTTCAGAACACCGCACAGGTAAAAATTCAAAAGTCCGTAAGGCGTAATTCTTACTTAAATTGAATACAGTGCGACCGTAGTCTTTTTGTTGCTCCATGAGTAAACTATTTGTTGTACGAATTTACTGTACGTGTACTACTTGATCCAGTAACTGCAGACGGCTTCACCTAACATCTACTAAGAATTCATCGTTAGAACCACTCTCCATCCAGCATGACATGGGACCATTAGCTGGAAACTTCTGAACCAAACTCAATATTGTCGATATACTCGTATTTGGTGGCTTCTCATCGAGACATGGATCACGAAAATTATTTTGACACGCAGCAGAGAATCGTTTCGAAAAGTAAAGCTCGATTTTGTAAACACGCTATTCCACTGTTAGAAATATTTTATCGCAAACCACCCAGTAAAATTGTCTAAAACAAAACTTGGTAACAATCTCTTTGAATAATAATAAGAAAGAAAATTAAGTGTTTATTTAATGATTTACATACAACATAAACAAAACACATCAATATATCACGTCTAGTAATTATTCCACTTAATAGCGAGGGAAGTAGTTGCACTTTAAAAGACACACTCTGTATAAATATGTCCTACTAATGATCTAGAAGCCAGTAAGTTTTATACTAATGTCGTTTAATGTATATATATCTCAGTCGGTCACGGTAGCCGAGCGGTCTAAGGCATGCATCTTCTTCGCTCTCTCGGAAGCCGGGATTGTGAGTTAGAATCCCGCTCAAGGCATGGATATTTGGTGTTTGTGTGTATGTGTGTTTTTCTTGGTTTGTGTACAGGTGATCGCTCGTCCGAGGAGTCCTACCTAATGTCTGAAATCTAGTAGACCAAAGCGAAACGGAGAGTTTCATGGAGGTAGGCCAAGGCCCAAAATGGGTCTGTAGCGCCAAAGGAAAAAAGAGCGTATCTTATGGATACATATGTGGGTTACTTATCAAGCAGCTACCACATAGCTATCGCTGTTATCTCCACCATAATGTAGTTAACCAAAACTGGGCGTCTTATGTCGATCTGTTCTCTAGCAACGTAAAGAAGGAAATGACAGGTAACTCAGCAGTTGCACAGACATGTACAAAAGCTGATTTCAGATTTCGGGGAAAGAACATGAATTTCTCTAGAGTTAACTTTAGTGAAGACAAGATTTTTGCTTCCTAGAAGCCCATATTGCGTTTTCATATCCGGAGCCTGGCACGTAACAGCGGGCTCTTCTTGCAATCGTGCGTTAGGTGAGTATGATTTTTATCCATTCGTACTTTCTCCCTGGCACCAAGTCACACAGCACCGCGGGCTCTGAGGAGACAGCCTAATCTTCTTAGAACGTATTATCAGTGTCACTTCTCCGATTGGATAGGTACGTGAGAAACGGACGGATTCTCTCTTTTCAGGAAATTTTATTAAAGGAGGTGACATTTATTACCGTTTGTATTTACGGAAACTATAGAATCAGTGGACCGCCTCTGTGGTACAGTTGCCAGAGTTCTTGGCTACAGATCCAGAGGTCCGGGTTCGATTCCCTGCGCTACCAGATTTTCTGAAAAGTAATGGGTCTGGAACGGGGTCCACTCAGCCTCGTGAGGATAACTGAGGAGAACTACTTCAAGGAAATAGCGAATCCGGCCTAGAAAACAGAGATCAACGGCCGTGGAGATCCGTTGCGCTGACCACGTCACACCCCCTATCCGCTAAAGTTTGCATTAACTTGGTCGACAAGGTCGCGAATTAGCTTAAGCGGTTAGTCGCTGGCTTCCCACCGCGGCCGGCCCGTGTTCGATCCCGGGTTTGGTCAAGTGGAATTTCTGGTGGACGAAGTGGCTCTGGGGCGGGTTTTCTCCGAGTACTTCGGTTTCTCCTGCCAATCTTCATTCCACCAAATTCTCCATTGTCATAATCACCCGGGCAGGCTACAATAGGCCAATCATTGGCCGCCGTGCCGAGTGGACCCAGTTGGACTCCAACCCCCACTAAACGAATTGAAAAAAAGTCTAGTTCGAGTCTAAGGTTTGTAACTTCTCAAGCAAAATAAAGTGCGCTCCGTTAATAGGCTAATTAGTATTATGTTACTACTGGCCAGTGCTGTGTAAAACTACAGACACAGGATTAGGAAGGAATAGGAATAAAATTATATTTATATTTCTCGCAGCGCTTGGGATATTCTCCTATATTCTTTCACAGACGGTGATTTTTGAAGCGTTCACAACGAAAATTCACAAATACCTCTTATACTCTTCGCCATAACTATGTCTGACTTTGTTTTGTAGCATGTAGAGCCGTTGCTATGCAATGATCGTGAGATCTGCTATTACATCAGAGTTCCCGCAGAAACGAAACGAACATAACGACACAGTTACAATAGAAACGTGGGCTTTTTCGATGTGGTCTGCGCCGTGGAGGCGGGTTCGAACACCTCCACGCTAGCCCTGCGAATCGTCGGAGGCGATGGAAAGGGAACCCTGTTCTTGGGGTATAACTGGGCCGCGCTGTTCTTGGGGGTTATAAATACGGGGACCTGGCCCTACAGGTTGGGGGAGTCTCAAATTTGAGACAGTAAAATATGGCCATGTGTCCCGAGTGACAGACCAGAGAATGACTGCACTTACGAGGGCCAGCAGCAATTGTAAACGACAGCCCCATCCTGTCGTCAGAGAGGATGTTACATAAGTACTATGACCGCATTTGTTAGGTCGAGAAAAAAATTACTGATCGTGAGTCTCAAGGGGCTTGTCGCCAAGGCAAACTGATTTGAGGTAAACTGTCAGTCAAGTAGCTCTGACTTTGAACAGTTCTGTTGTCAGTTGGGAGTTGATAGTCCAGTTGTGGAGAAATGAGTTCAGTTGCGGGATATTCGCCGGAAAGTAACGACCTGAGCGCCGAAGCTGTAGAATCTTTATTATTAGAAGCACTAACCAGGGAACGGCTGGTGAAGACACTGTATGCTGAAAAAGGCTGGGCAGGTGCTGTGGTCATTTGTGATTTGTGATTTGTGATTTGTGAAGAGTAACAGTGGCACTGTAATTACTTGTAGTTCCGAGCGGTGTATATAAGTGGTCAATAGATCCATTCACCAATCTAAACCTCGTCTACAGTCACACACACAAATTTTGACAATATTAAACAGGTATATTAATATTTAGTTGACACTGCGTTTAGTTTAAAATCGGACGACCATAACGCATGGTATACATGAAGAAATAGAAGCATTTCTAGTCACATCTGAAGCATGAGCTAACCTAATTGGAGCGAAACACGTTTCGAACAGAAGTTGCAGGAAGAAAGTAACGCCTGTTTTATGGATAGCACAATTTTCTGTAAGATTTTTGATTTTAGAAATGATTAAACTGAAGGGAATGGAGACGCCAGGATTCTTACGTTTTGCATATATTTCCTAACTTGTTGTTATATTTAATGATCCTACTTCAACTAAGAATTAGCTTTTTTATGGTTCCTCAAGAGCTTTGAATTCTGTTCATCGATTGATTGATTTATCCGGCGTGCAGCGGAGCAGCTGAACCGAAACGAACTTCTGCTCTGTTACACTTCCCTTTCAGCGGTACGCGGGATTAGTAGAGCTGCTTAAAAAATGGGAATCCAAAATTCTGCTTCCTGTAGGCTTATATGCGTTTTTTTTTTTATACTCTACAAAAATTGCTAATTATAAAAAAACAGTCACTATTCTGTGCAAAGAAGGCACTTCTAACGCATTACATTGGATATTGTCATGCTCTAGGAGTGATTCGACGGGGTATGTATTGGAGAATGAATTTATTTTCCACTTACACGAACCACTCAAAACAACAAGTAATTACAGCGCTGTCGCTAATCTCCACACTTTACAAATTGTCACAGCATCCGCTACGCATTTTCCAGCCTGCTCTGGTTCAACCAGCCGTTCCCTAGCAACGGCTTCTAACAATGGAGATTCTTCACCTTCCCTCTCTCAGGTTCTTTTGTCACAACTATCAACTCCGGAACTCGACTGACATTTTCTATAACATTTCGGCACGAACCACATAGAAAATACGGTTTCCATTGTTGTAGTCCAAAAATACCACAACCATTGCATATATATCCTTTCCCGTGGGAACCGGTTTATTGACCAGTTGCCTAGTGGCAACCCGGGTAATGTTAACGTGTTCACAGGACGTTACCAAACAACGCATGTTTTTTCCTCGATCGTTGCATAGCAACAGCTTTGCACGGTATAATATATAATATTATCAAGACCGTGCCATTCCTCAGACGATTAGTCGCCAGCTTCCCACCGCGACGGTCCTGGTCCCATCCAAGTTCAGGTCATGTACAATTTGTGGTAGACAGAATCGTTTTGGAATGGATTTCCTCCGAGTTCTTCGGTTTGCCCTGTCAGTTCTCCTTCAACCAGCTGCTCCACAGTCACTATCATTCTGCAATCGAAGCGGTGTGGTCTCTATACTAACATAAAAGCACGCTGTCTGCTTCTTCAAACCCTAAAGCCTCATTTTCCTTACAGGGCGCCAGACTCTCTCCTAGCTTAAAATTGTCCTCCTGAAGATCTCCCATTGTTTCTAACCATTGTTAGCTCTCCTTTGAGACTACTTACGTCACTGTATACTACGGAATATGGAAGTTCCTTTCGGTTCAAAGGTAGAGCCGTTATCGCGCCCTCGTGCACAAAGTTGTGGTTGCCCGTGCGGCGGCTATCCTCCACCTTGGCACGCGGAAGCTGATCGGAGGTTCTCACAGCTTCCATACCTCAGCCTCCCTTTCAGTTGCTTCCAGTGTGAAGCGGCCGGAGCGTCAGGCTGACCATTTCCATCTAATGTCTAGGTCGAAAATGGTGGGGCTACTTGCACTCCTTCATATACCTCATGCCATAGTGCTTACTTATATAATTAAGTACAGCGAGAAATTTACTTTTTACATTACAGTGTTTTTCTCCAGTATAAAACTAGGTGTTTGAGGATGTACAATTTTCTATTGTATTGAGAATATAATCTGTATAATTCTTAGCCGTTACTAGGTAACGACCGTGAGGTGGACCGATATACCAGGATCTTTCATGGGCAACGGCTCGGTAAACACGTTTCCACAGTAAAAGATACGAACGCAACAATGGCACAACAATAGAGCTGCTTTTTCTATGTTGTCCGTGACGAGATGTTACAAACAATAACAAACGTTAGTACTTAGTTCTGTACGGGAGTCTGTGAAGAGAGGATTTGAGCGTGTGAAGCTGAATAATCTCCACTGTTAGAAGCCGTTGCTAGGAAACGGCTAGTAGAAACACGGCAGACTGGACAAGACGTAGCGGGTGCTGTGGTGAGTTACTGTGGAGATTGCCGGTGGCGCTGTCATTGCTTGTAGTTCCGAGTCGTGTCAATAAATCAGTTCTCCAATCCATAGTTGGTTGAGGCACTATGCTACAAGCCGGAAGGTCGCGGGTTCAAGTCCCGATGAGGTCATTGGATTGTTTTCAATTGACCTAATCCTTCCGTCCGCATTATCGCCCTGGGGTCGACTCAGCCTCTAACAGAAATGAGTACCAGGAATTAATTAAATAATTTTCCTGAGGAGTAAAGCGCGACCGGCGCCATCTTTATGCCGATTGTCTAGAAAATGTAGGAACCTCAACATC
Organism: Cryptotermes secundus; assembly: GCF_002891405.2. NCBI lineage: Eukaryota > Metazoa > Arthropoda > Insecta > Blattodea > Kalotermitidae > Cryptotermes > Cryptotermes secundus. The sequence goes on from NW_019734310.1 coordinate 1,795,510, forward strand.
TCACAACCCTATGGGCCTTCACGGCCTGTTACAGGGATAGCTTTACTTTTTTTTTATATACCCTGTCTATAGTCAATAATTTTCTCAACTCCCTATATTAATTATTTCAAAACCGTCAGGCATGTATCCCCCACTTCGTATTTCTCTTCACGTTCCTGTCCAATGTTTTATACGCCACTTTTGCATGCGTGCTTCATACCCTGCCCATCTGATCCTTCTTTACTATCCCGCCCTAATCTATGTCATGTTGAACGGAACAACATATGAAGCTTGGCTTGCAGTCAGCAGTAATACACGTACTGTGTTACTAAGGTTCCAGATTGCGAGATGAATTTCGTAGAACTATCAGATCCGTTACCCATTCATTATCGATAATACGAGTTGCGTAGCTGTGTATTATTATATGTCTGACAATACTAATGAAATCCAACTGTCCGTCTCGGTAGTAGGCAGAGTCCGTTGTGTAACTTTACAGTATGAACAACACGTGAATTCAATGCTGAAGTTATCTGGAACCTCCATTCCAGAGGCTAATGAAGAGGAAGTATGATAATTATACCCATCATGTGCAGATTGTAGTGGGAAGTGAAGTTTGCGTGTTACCGTGAAGCACTGCACTCCACCGCGCATCTCTTTGCGCTGAGACAAATTTCATACGTCTCGAGTTCCGAGGAAGAGCGACATATCGGACTTTATAGCGGTCACTTACATTAAATGTACTTACATAGGATCAATTAATGTATATACGTTTGCTCTAATTTTGCCCATATAAACTTTGTAAGAGCACAGTGAGTCATATGATAATGGCATATTTTAATTAATTAATCAGTTATATTGGACCGCCTCTGTGGTGTAAAGGTAAGGGTTCCTGGCTACATATCCAGAGGTCCTGGGTTCGATTCCCAGCGCTACCAGATTTTCTGAGAAGTAGTGGGTCTGGAACGGGATCCACTCAGTCTCGTGATGATAATTGAGGAGCTATTTCAAGGACATAGCGGCTCCGGTCTAGAAAACCGAGATTAACGGCCGTGGGGATCCGTTGTGCTGACCACGCGACACCCTCTATCCGCAACAGTTGGCACTATTATTATTTGTTATTGTTATTGCTAGTGGGGTGGGTCTAAGTCCCTTGTACTGCGGCCACTTCTGGCTTATTGTACCTGCCCCGGGTCATTATGATGATGGAGAATTTGGGGGAATGGAGATTGGCAGGGGAAACCGAAGTACTCGGAGAAAACCTGCTCCAGCGCCACTTTGTCTACCACAAATCCCACTTGACCAGACCCGCGATGGGAAGCCAGCGACTAACCGCTTGAGCTATTGCGCGGCCTGAAGTTGGCACTAACTTCGCCGACAAGCGGCGGTCGCTCGGTTGGTATAGTTCGCTTGCGGACTACAGGCCACGGAGTTAATTATATTGTCATGTGTTTTAATGAATATAGACGGGTTTCTGGAATGGATTTATTGCACGTTATCCATTGACAGAACTCGGAACAAGAGGAACTTACAGCGCTCTCGCTGATTTACGCAGTTCACAGTTCACCCTCACACACGCACTAGTTTTCTCAGTCTTCGCTAGTCGTATCCGAATGAATTCTATTTACTTTCGTTTCTCCATGCATGCTACATGTACTCCCCATGTCATCATCCTAGACTTGATCGCCCTAATAGATGCGATCTAGTCAGTATTAAACAAGAGTACACATTCGTCTCTTGATGTGGGGTCTTTCTGGTTTTCCTTGAAAATCTATTTTGAAACTGAGTTCACATATAAAATTTCGCGATTATATTGGCTTTTTGCCACGGCGACATTTGATTCCATGTTCCAAATGAAGAGCTTCTTTTGCAGTGCCGTCTTTTTCTTTTTAACACGTTTTTGATGTCAAAGAGTGTCTTGTTACAATAGTCTTTTCAGATTTCCATAAATCGATAGAGTTTAGGAATGTTCCGAAACTCCTGAACGCGGCATCTGACAAGTTTAAGGCACACTGAATTGTATCTTAAAGGTTTCAGAAACTCTCATCCAGTTCAACACGCGTTATTTTCGACAAGTTCCCTGCACAAAGGTTGGTAAAGATGTTCCGTTTCTTTAGTTCTTTCTCTTTCAAAATTAATGACGACATTCGGGCTCGAACCCGTAACCCTTGAATATTAAATCTTTTCAGACAGAAACGTGGGTAACTCTATTATTAATAATACTTCTCATTTGTTTCTAAACGATGCCACCAATCGCTAAAAATTTCCTAGAAGATGGATACCACATGCTACTGGAAAAGTTGCTGCCCTCCTACCACATCACACGGTGGCATAAATTGGAAGTCCACAATGTGGGAAACGATAAAAAATAATCAGTCACTCATGACTGAAGAATATCCAGTCCAAGAAATTGGACAACAGGAAGTGTGAATGAGACACTTTGTATACCTTGGATAATCTATCTATCTATCTATCTATCTATCTATCTATCTATCTATCTATCTATCTATCTATCTATCTATCTATCTATCTATCTATCTATCTATCTATCTATCTATCTATCTATCTATCTATCTATCTATCTATCTATCTATCTATCTATCTATCTATCTATCTATCTATCTATCTATCTATCTATCTATCTATCTATCTATCTATCTATCTATCTATCTATCTATCTATCTATCTATCTATCTATGGATCTACAGTCGTTTGTTTGACCTTAGGGCGCTGTTCAGTTTCTTGATCTTTTACAAAGTCGGTAAGGGTCCTGACCCCTTGGACGGGGGATCAGCTCATAGTGAGGACGCTAACTATACACAGGGCAACACAAACACAGACATCCATGCCTCAATTGGCATTCGAATTCACGAACCCAGTGTTTGAGCGGATGAAGACAGTTTATGCCTCAGACCGCGCGACCTCTATGAACGGCATTGAGTTCACTTAACTTCGTCATCCAGTCACTTAGCGGTGATCAGTGACCTTCTGGCACTGGTCAGTTCTGATGCACTTCTCTCACTTGAGCAGAGATGATACAACTACACTTTATGTGGGAATTGAATTGCCTCGTGTCCTTAACTTTCTGTAAACGTCTGCCAAAATTATCATTTTCTCTCATGTTTCCGCTAGTCCCAAAGGCGGAAATTCATCTCAACTAAAAAAAGAATATGATTTGTAAGATTTGAGGTTTTCACGGCGGTGACTATGAAGAAAGGGATGTGGCACCGTGTAGATATGGTGTTAACCGACGTTTAGAAGGAACGTATCGCCTCCATCTTCAGGGTAGAAAGAGAAATAAGAAAATCCGCAAGCGAAGAGACCGTGAGAACCGGTACAAGCAGTAAAACCGGTATTTTTCCTTCTATCTTGAAGATGGAGGCGATACGTTCCTCCTAAACGTCGATTGACACCACATCTACACTGTGCCATTCAATGTTATGATTTCTTCGCCTGTTTTGCACTTCCTTTTGACAAAGTTCATTTCCATTGTGGCTAATAACTTCTCCGAAAACTTGATCTGAAACAGAGATAAATACATTGCTCTCTCTACTTCCTCCATTTCTCCTCCACTATTCCTGCCACTTCGTTATTGACCCGTTGTCAGGTTCTGCTACAAACACTGGGAAGGAAATAAATTTCTGTGTTAGATTTGAGGTTCACGCAGCGGTGGCCATGAAGAATGTTCTGCTGTATTGTGCCACATCATATGAAATACTCTTTAAATTAATTTCTGTTCTCCACGTCAGTATAGCGACTGGCTACGGGCTGGAATACCAAGGGATCGGAGTTTGAGTCCCAGTGGGGGCAAGAATTTTCAATTCCCAAGCCTTCCACACCGGCTCTGGGGCCCAGCCAGCCTCCTATCCAAGGCGCACGGCGGGTTTTTTCTTCGTGGGTAAATCGGCAGGGGCGTGAAGCTGACCACTCACTTCCAACTAGTGCCGAGGTCAAGAAAATGTGGATGTATACATCCAATCCCCCATACGTCTTCACGGTATAGTGCGTAATTAGTTAAGCACAGGGACAATTTTACGCCACAAACTTTTAGACTTTATTTAAATGAAATGTACAGTTGATGCTTGTGTTTCGTTAATGATGGTTGTACTACTCACTTAGGTATGTGACCAAAGTATAGGTAGTCCATACATGCGGGACTCTCATATTTGGTGGGCCCTCGATAGATTCCTGGTGGACCCACATTTGGACCTGAGATTCTCTCAGCGTTGACTGTGAACAGTGTTGTAGGAGCAGGCGATGAACTTGTGGCGTTAAATGGCTTGAAAGAAAATCAATTCGTACCAGGAGGAGAGTGAAACAAAGTTCAGCAGTTGAAATGCCGTATACACTCTTCTAATTTGGGGGCGAGGGAGTTCATTCCCCTTCGAAGGCGCCTTTCTGTCTGCTGTCTGTCGTTTTGTTTTCTCAGCTTTTTAATCGAACTGTGTAACAGTGTTCATAACTGTGTCACTGTGTCTCCCGTCAACTCCTCAAGTTACGATTGCTGAGTATGCCCCACAAATTAACTGATATCCACTTCTGTAGCTGCAAGCGGCCTCCGTAGTCTGGGGGTAATGTTCCCACCTCGTGACTCAAGGTACGCGGGTTCAAACCAGGCGGAGGTCGTGGAATTTTTAAGGGAGGAAAAATTCAGGGAACAAGTCCTCCGGGAGGGACTTTAAGCCGTGGGTCCCGTGTCGTAGCTTTAAGGCACGTAAAAGAACCTTATGTCTCAAGGAGACCACTGAGCCAAATTTGTAAGGACATTTCCCGCCCAACAGTAGTCTCTAACGCCTCTGGTAGATGGGGGAAGCATCGAGATACCGCTGAGCCAGTAGAGGCCGAACTCGATGGCTGAGTCGGGACTGATGACACGCACCAGTGCCGGTAGGGTATAGACTGGTAGAATATCACAAGGGCACGCACAATGGACCAATACTGGTCTAAGTTCATGGGGAAACCCACCCTCTTCAATAACAACAACAAGTGTAGCCGCAGGACATTCAACTGTAGGTCCTACGTGTGTATTGGTGGATGGTGAATTACATAGGAGCTATGTACATTTGTTTTGAAATTTTCACGGCGACTGTCATATGTCAATCCGGGACCAACAAATAACTTGTCTTCTATTCTTTTAAGACAACTAATATAATCATGTATGGGCTATAATATTCTTTGTCCTCCCACTTTCCCCCTTTGGTTGTATTTCTTTGGTCCAATTGCTAGTTGACCGTAACCTGATTTGATTTTACACAGACACAGGGGTGTGTGTGTGTATTTACTACCATAGTCAATAAGTTCGTGGAATGCCCGCAAAGCGTCGTACGGGAGTTTACTTCCAGTATGTTTCAGCAATGTTTTAGACAGCTATATCAACGTTGGCAGACTTGCCTAACGATCAAAGGAAACTATTTTGAGAGCCGATGTGCATCTGTGTAAGTGTATGTAAATACTTTGCACTATGACTCGATAAAACCACATTCCACGAACTTAATGACTAGCCACGAATATCATTATAATTGTCAAAACAGCGCACGTTTCAGCTGAAGTTTTCTGATTAAATCTCTGCCATGTTTTAAGCTCATCCGGTTTTCACTTACATTTTAAAGGTTTCTGATAATAATATATATAACACTTAGAATTACTGGTCTTTTGAATTTGTCCATCGTCCGTTATTCTAGACACTCGAAAAGACGTTTCAGAAATTGAATCTGTTTCCGAGCTCAGGTGAGTTAGGCCCATTAGAAAGAGCTAACCTCAATCTCTGGTCTAATATGGTAACAGACGTGACAAACCCCAAAGATCTCTTGGCTGTGGTTCCAGACTTATTAGACACACTGTAGAATATAAACCGGCATGAAACCATAGCGACGTCAAAACGCAGCGGTAACACACGAACTTTCAAGACAGTTCAAACGAACATACTATATATACCAGTTTCAGCATCCCTACTCCACCGACCCTGTGCAACTTCTCCCATACACTAACATTCGCACTTCGAAGGCTCTATGTCTCTGTTCTTATTATTTATCTAACACAACATGTTTCGGCCTAACCGGCCGTCATAAGATGCCTAAGATTGTAGATGCTGTTACGCTCTTCTATTTTGCATTTTACGAGTAATGTAAAATGTTTATAGAATATTTAAGTTATTTTTTAGATTATCATGCCATGATTACTTTTGTTGTGCTCGCATATTGCTGTCTGCTGCATCTCCAATATACGTATAATAATGGGTTACATTAGTGTTTTATTTGAGAGATGGATATCTCACTGTTATTCTGTCTCTGTGATTATATTTTTATTTGTGTTTTTGGTGTGTTGGTTTCCTTCATTTGAACCGTGCAACGGTTCTTCTTCGTTAAGTTCCTTGGAGTCCCCCC
>NW_019734310.1:1803526-1805551 GCF_002891405.2 Cryptotermes secundus
AATTTCACGCCACACAACTTACAATAAAATATCTTGCCATCGGTACTAAACACTTTTTCACCAAACACCTGTACAAAACTACACAACCTTGCGCTCCTTGAACTACATGTACTCACTTTAGGCATTGTAAAGTCAAACTGAAGTCTTATAACGCCCTCCACATATATAAATAGAATACTTCTAAGCCCTCCAAGAAAGAATGGGATGTATATACCTTATAGTAAGACGGAGTACAATAGGAGAATACCCGTTACACTTGCCTCCCTCCTGTCTCGACTGGGAAATTCCGGCTTGCCAGGTCATAAATGCTGCATTTCACAAATTTTCGCCTTTGTAACTGCAAGTACAGTCCAGTCAAAAATATGGTTTTTAATACGAACTTCATGTACTTGAACTCAATTCCACATTGAAGCAACAGTCCAGCCTGAAATTTATTTTGTAATACTAAATATTATGGAGCCGAAATTTTACATTATATCAAAGAATTGTTTCTAAAATGACAAAAATATGACCTTATTTCAAAATTATGCCAAAATATGCTGTAAAACCAATGAAACTCTAAAATATGCATTTATATGCACAATAAAAACGACATAATGCTGCTGGAGCTGCTGGAAGTCTGTTTGAGAACCACCTATTTTCAGGTTGACGACAAGTTCTTCCAACAGAAAGATGGCATGGCTATGGGAAATTCTCTCTCGCCCATCGTTAGCAACATCTTCATGGAGCATTTTGAAAAACTAGCTCTTGACTCAGCTCCGTACAAACCATCATTGTGGCTGCGATACGTGGATGACACTTTTGTAGTCTGGCCTCATGGTCCAGAGAGATTACAGACTTTCTTCGACCACCTCAACAGTTTAAGGCCTGCCATCTGCTTCACCTTGGAAACTGAGTCAAACAATGCGATCTCATTTCTGGACGTTCTGGTCATCAGGGATAAGACGGCACTAGCCACACAGGTCTACAGAAAACCCACCCACACTGGCCAATACCTCAGATTCAATTCTAACCATCCGCCGGGTGTAAACAGAGGCTTGATAAAAAGTCTCCACGACAGAGCCTCTACCAGTTTCCGAAACGTCGTGTTTTCACTAGTTATCTTAAAAACCAGGACGATGGATAAAGTCCAAAAACCCAATATATCAGTGTGTTATACACCATCGTCAGAATCCTATAGTAACTACTAGTATTTGTGTTATTCACTGTAAGTTATTTGTAGGAACAGTTTAATTTAATCACTCGATAAATACTGTATGCATAATAACAGGGGTCTGAATATTACATAGGGGTCAGATTCGTTGATAACGCTGCCACTGAAGCTGTCGCCATCTCTGTATTAAAGATGAACTCTGTAAATAATTACGGATATAACAGAGGTGCGAAAATTTTTGGTTATCTCTGACAAGTATGAGAACTAATGGCGGCGCGGTCTAAGGCATGAACTGTCTTCGCTTGCTCGAAACCTGGGATCGTGGGTTTGAATCCCTCTGAAAACATGAATGTCTGTGTGCGTTTATTCAGTGTTTTTGTTGTTCTGTGTGTAGGTATCGGCCTTGCGACGGGCTGATCCCCCGTCCAAGGAGTTCTACCGACTGTATAAGAAAAAATTACGAACTGAAGAAGAGGCCACAGCCAAATAAAGGGCTGTGGAACCATTGATGAATGAATGGACGAGTAAGAACAAGAACTATTATCAGAGTCTACATTAAGAAATTACGTAGAGAAACCAGCTCCGAAATTTATTTCCATCTCTTCCTTGATTTGTCGACATGTTATATTTTAAAATTATTAATTTATACTACCAGCTATCAAGTCAATGAGGATGAGGTGGGCAGGTCATGTAGCATGAATGGGGGAGACGAGGAATGCGTATAGGATATTAGTGGGAAAGCCAGAAGGATAGAGACCACAGGGAAGACCAAGGCGTAGGTGGGTGGACAATATTAGAATGGATCTTAGAGAGATAGGATGGGATATTATCGATTGGATAGATCTGGCTCAGGATAGGGACTAGTGGAGGGC
>NW_019734310.1:1805582-1856566 GCF_002891405.2 Cryptotermes secundus
AATGCTGGGAAATTCTTGAGTAGCTGCAGAATTGGCGGCTCCTCCAGAAAGGCTCAGCTCCATGAGTAAGTAAGTAAGTAAGTAAGTAAGTAAGTATACTACCAGCTACGTGTGAGGGTGTTAGTTAAGTTCATTGTGGTTGATGAACACGAACGTTGGTGTGTTATTCTCAGAATTCAGGTTACAGAAAAAGTTCATAATTTCTTGACTACATGGGTTATTTCTAGCTTCTCATGAAGGACTCTTCCCCATGGAGTTAGTGACATTGTTAGTTAGTTAGTTAACCTTTAAGAGCGTTCCCAGAACTCATTATTTTTACCCCATTTTCTAGTCGGTGATAATATTTAATTATTTATTAATAATATTTTAAGATAAATTATGATATGTTTACTCCATAATATATAGACATTGTCATAAAAACAACATGAAGTAGATAATTTAAAAGCATAAATGAGAGTTTTGTCGATATTTTCACTTTGTTGAGCAACACGCCAGCGATAAGAAGCACGAATCTCGCCTAACCGGAGAGAAATGGATCGCCGCCATAAAAACGAGTGCATGCACAACAATATACAGGAATGACCCCTGGATGTTCAGCAAACATCGCAACTATCGAATGGCTACTATCGATCTGTCCATTAGTCTCTGAAGGAAGTACGTTTTAGTAGCAAGATATAACAGGCCTAGCTTTCTGTTCACATCGAATGCTCAGGAAGGAGACTTCCTGTAAGAATGATACAAGTAAAAAAAGGTAAAGTAAAGTTATCCCTGTAACAGTCCGTGAAGGCCCATAGGGTTGTGAGACGTTGTGGCTCTCACATGTTTTAGACAATTGGCTCACAGATGGTGGTGAGGTTGTCAGTCCTACGCGCCGGCCCCTTTACCTCCAGGAATTTTCCTGGTACTCATTTCTGTTAGAGACTGAGTGGACGCCAGGGTCACAGTGCGGATGGAAGGATTAAGAAAATTAAAGAAAATCCTCCTCATCGGGATTCTATTTCGTAACTCTCTGACTTGTAGCACAGTGGCTCAACCAACTGCGGCACCGCGTGCCCCCGAATACTACGAGCGTGCAGTCTAAATACTGAAAACAATAGCACTTACAGAACCTTACTACTTCTCCTTCTGTCTGTCAAGGTTTGTGACAATTGACTTAATTAATTATAAGATGGCTTTGGACATTGTACATCGGTCTAGTCAAATTTAAAATCATGCGACTCCTTACACAATTAGTAGTCTCCTTCACTGGGGAATGAATGAAGGTCTAGGCGGTGTATATACAGGATGTACCTGAATGGTGCGGACAAACTTTGGGCACGAGTTCCACGTACCAAAACAAGAAAAAAGTGTTCTTATCAACACGTGTCCGGGAATATTTAATTTGTGTGTTATGGATGAAAATATATTGTCTTGACCTATTTAATTGTTGTTATTTGACGAGAACAGGGTGTTTAGGAGAGTATTCGGATCGAAGAGAGGAAGAGTGACAGGAGGTCAAGGAGGATGAGATGGACATGGCATGTAGCACGAATGTAGGAGAATAGGAATGCATATAGCATATTGGTGGGAAAGCCAGAAGGAAGGAGATCACTGGGAAATCCAAAACATAGGTGCGTGGACAATACTAAAATGGATCATCTTGGATCTTTGAATTTGTTTGATGGGCTGAGAAAGATAATAAAAATCTCCGAATAAATAATGTCTCGACAGAGATTCAAAGAGAGCACCTCCCGAGTGCAAATCTGGAGCTTTACCGCAACAGGAAGCTTTTCTGGCTTGACGTGTTTCCTTTCCAATAATAGGTCTGATTGTATAGCATCCCTATCGGGAAACTCGTTATTTCTATGGTTGTGATCTTCCTCACCCACTAGAGATAGATATACCAAGATTGCTTCGTACTAACAATTTCTGATATTCTTTATATTTCATTCGACATGAAGCAAAATCTACCCCTGACAAGTCAAGGATAAACTTCAGAATGAATCAGACTTTACAAAAAAAAGATATAAAATATTTCTTACGTTCATATATAGAGAAGGGAAATGAAGCCCCTGCAGATGATGAGAAATTGATATACGAGGTCTGACAATAAAGTTCGCGAACTAGCCGTCGTGTGCTTGCCGCGACAGCAGTGGACAGGAACCACAATAAGGTTTGATGACGTTGGCATACAAAGTTTACTATTTGGAAGTACTGGAAAGGTTCCGTGGGAAAAAAAATAAAAGGAAGAACCCGAAGTTTGTCAACAACTCATGGATCTTGCATCATGGCAATGCACCTGCTCACACAGCACTGTCTGTGAGGGAGTTTATAGCTAGCAAACAAATAGCTGTGCTGGAACACACTCCCTTTTCACCGGTTCTGGCCCCAGTGACTTTTTCTATTCGACAAAATAAAGGAAATATTGAAAGGAAGGCATTTTACCGACATTGATGACACCAGGAATAATGTGACTGCAGCTCTGAAGGCCAATCCACAAAACCTGTTCCAAAATCGTTTCAAATGTCGGATTATGCCCTGACATCGGTGCATAGCTTCCCAAGGGGACTACTTTGAAGGCGACCACAGTGATATTCAGCAATGAAGTAGGTATGTCCCTGAGCTTAACTAATTAAACACTATACCATGAAGACTTTCGAGGGAATCAATGTATAGATCCACATTTTCTTGACCTCTGCGTTAGTTGGAGGTGAGTTGTTAGGTTCACACCCCAGCAGCTTTACCCCGAGGAAGGAGCCCCCATGCCAATTGGATAGAAGGCTGAGTGGGCCCCAGAACCGGTCTGGACGATATGGAGAAGTGAAAGATCTTGGCCCCACCGGGACTCGAACTCCGACCCATTGGTCGTCCAGTCCGTAGCCAGTTGCTATACCGACCCCTAGACTGCAATAGTAAGCAAAGTGGTAATACAGACACGATATCCAGCTGTTTCATTTGTCCACGCTTAGCGTCCATCCAAAGCATATAACGCCGAGGAACAAGGTTGAAGTTGTTCTGGAAAATTTAAACAAATTTCTGGGTAATTGCAGATGTAGGCAGCATTGCCGAAGTATCGGGGGTTTTATTTTCCTATTCGTAGAGCTGCAAAAAGAACGCCTGCAGACAGTGGGACTGTACTGTAGGCACTGGTAAGGGGTTGCCGAATACTCACTTTACGACGCGTAAACTTCGGCTATATGAGAACCTAATTCTCTATAGTGATAGAAATAATAACCAGGGTTCGCATGTAAAATAAGGGGCGAGTTTAAATGAAAACTTACTTACTCACTTATCACTTATGGACCTGAGCCCTTCTTGAGAAGCCGCCAATTATGCAGCTACCCAACAACTTCTCACTATGTATGACACAAACTCCGTCCTAAGTGCAACAATTTATTGTAGTTATTTTGTCTTCTTTTCTTCTACACTACATGTTTCGGCCGTAAATGGCCATCATCAGGTGTATACTCTCACGTAGCTGTTACACTGCACGTGGTTTAAAATTTAAAAACACCGGCTTTCTTAATTGTTCATTTCTCCGTTGTTAATAGGTCCCGATATATCAGAATCCCCTTGCTGATATTTGTGAGATATGTATAAAATCTTTGATAATTTACATACGTCGTTTTGATTTTTAAATTTTGGTATTTTTAAAATCTTCAATTTAAATTTAAAATTCACAGGAATACCTGCTCTAGGTCTACAGTGCTGCAGCGGCTACTTCTTGCTTTCAGCACTGTTCAGGTATTATTCTGTGCAGGCTCCCTGTGTGTGTGCCGCTGCTTATCTTTACTACGTTTAAGCAGCGGCAGTCGCTCCGATGCTATTGCGTCACCGCTGCAGAGGGGGCGGGGTGTCCCACATAGCGCAAATACGTCACAATACAGTCTTCTCCTCATTCGTTCTGCATGCCCAGCCCATCTCATTCTCCTTGACTTGATCACTCTAATTATTCTTGGTGACGCGTACAATTTATGTAGTTCAAATGTAAGCTTACGCGTATGACAAGTTGAAAAGTACGGTCGGTGCTCTTGAGTTGTGGTTCCGTGTAGTTCGGAGGGATATCGACGTTTCAGAGGAACACATAGCCTCCATCTTCAGGGCCGAAGAGTAAGTCAGACCAGAAACCAGTAGAAATAGGCGGAAATTCGTTAATTTGTCGTACTTTAGACGGATGACAAGTCCAATCTTGTAAGGACCTGCGGTAGCAAATGGCTGATACGATCCGGCGAATGGGCTGTAGAGTGCTGCTCTCTGGCGAGTGAGAGGCTGTATCAACCAGCAGAAGACTTGCGATCTTAATGCACCGGAACGGAACAGCACTTACCCCGGATCATTGCGCGGTTTGATCACAAACCCGAGCTCACCCGTATTAACGTTGGGGGTGGATTAGTCAGGGACGAAACGGAGGACCAACATGCAACCGCTGGTCAAGTAATGGAATGGTTACGTAGTAACGGTTCCCTGTGGCAAATAAGAACCCCCACAGAATACTGACGCACCAAACGCAGACGCGGGCGTAGTCCCTGATGGAAATAAAGGTAAACTTACCCTGTTCGTAGGCCGCGCCGTAGCTCAAGCGGTTAGTAGCTGGCATCCCACCGCGGCGGCGGCGGCCCGGGTTTAATCCTGGGTCTGGTCAAGTGGGATTTGTGNGCCCACCGCGGCGGCCCGGGTTTAATCCTGGGTCTGGTCAAGTGGGATTTGTGGTGGACAAAGTGACGCTGGGGCAGGTTTTCTCCGAGTATTTCGGTTTCCCCTGCCAATCTTCATTCCACCAATTGCTCCACAATCACCCTCACCTATCATCTGGGGCTGGTACAATAGGCCAGAAGTGGCCGCAGTACAAGGGACTTAGTCCCACCCCACTAGCAATAAAAAATACCCTCTTCGTAATTAATAAAACACTCCTCCATGAGGACGCGTAGGGGAGCCGAAGTACAGCTCTACCATTAATTACCTCGGCATTAGATGGAGCGAGTTGTCAGATTCACGCCCCGGTCGCTTTATCTCCCAGGGAAAAGTCTGCTGTCCCCATTGAATTATGGAGGCGACATGTTCTTCCGAAGGGGGGCTTCACTTTCAGCGGAAAATAAGGTGCCATATTCTCGTTCTTGGTGACGCAAACTGCATAAGGATTTAGCCAAAAAATAAATAAATAACACATTTTTGAACGTTTAGTGTTAGCGGTGTTGACCAACGAAGGATCCCTTAGAAGTGTTACGCAGTGTGGTGCAAGTGGGTGTCGGATGTGCACTTGAAAGTGATTGTGTGTGATTGTGACGCCGTGTTTTAGAATTCACATGCTGTACCATTTTATTTTTTTCCTACATGGAGCTCGGACATCGCGTCAGCTCTACTGCACTAGGAATTAAAGCCACTTTTACTTAGAGGTGACTTTCGTGGCGTCCCACAGTCTGATATGAAGAAGGTTCCGTCACGATTCCTCGCACGTCGGGCTCACAGGAAAGTCGCACTTACAGCTGCAGAAGGAACTGAACTTAACTTTTCGGACAGTTAAACATTATTGTGCATATCAGGACGTTCAGCAGGAACAATAAAGGGAATAAGAGAAAGAAAGTGGAAAGCAAGAGACTAAGATAATAGGGATAAATGATTGAGAAGAAATGATTAGGAGAAGTAGAAGAAAATTTACTTGGAGAAGGAAAAGGAACAAAAGAGAAAATAAAGAGAATGAGATGAAAAGAAAAGAATAGCAGTTAGTGAGGAAGAAAAGGGAGGGAGAGAGAGAACGTAAAATAAAACGAGAAGAAGGGCTGGCGAATAACAATAAATATAAGAAAAAATGGAAGAATATTAAAGATAATAAGAAGGAATTTTAAGGAAACGTAAAGCATAGTATGGAGGAGGATATGTGAAAAGAGAAGAGGGTAATGAAAAGAGGAGGAAAGAGAAAAAGAAAGATGTGAGAGAAATTCTGCGAAATATAAGGAAAGCAGAAGAGGAAATGGAAGATGATAAGGGAAGGAAGAGGATGATTCACGAAAGAGGAGAAAGGCGGAGGTCGAAATAAGAATTTAAATACATAGGATGAGAATTTGAAGAGAATAGAACGAAATGTTTATCCTGTTTTGTCATATGCACGCCAGTAGCAGAATTTCTTATTAAAGTTCATCGGTTGCAGTGGATGTTTTGTTACAAATGCAGACGAAACTACTGGAAATATCAAACTGCCTTCCTAGCAATCGAGGAAAAAGCTACTGGTGCACTTCATGGTCTTTGCACTGCAAGCATTTGACATAATCTGCATCGCAATGTACAGATCCTTGTTGCAAACCAATTCCATTTTATTTCTTCGATGATTGAGATATGTTTTACGCAGAAACTGCCTTCTAAAAGAAGCTATCGAAGGAAAGATAGATGGGCGGATAGAAGTGACAAGAAGACGAGGAAGAAGACGTAAGAAGATGCTGGATGTCCTTGGGGACAGAAGAGGATACTGTCATTTGAAGGAGAAAGCTCTAGATCGCATTAAGTGGAGGAATTGTTTTGGAAGAGACTGTGGACCTGTCGTCTTGACAGATTACTGATGATGATGATGATGATGATGATTGAGATATAGAGATACACGTACTCATTCATTCATTCATTCATATTTTTATTGCTCCCTCTTGGAGCACAGGGCATCCTTTTAGTTTCTTTATCTTATACACAGTCGGTAGGACTCCTTGGGCGGGGGATCAGGCCGTCGCCGGGCGGCTACCTACACAGGAAAACGCAAACACAGAATAAACGTAGACAAACATCCATTCCTCGAGTGGCATTCGAACCCACGACCCCAATGTTCGAGCGGGCGAAGACAGTTCATGCCTGAGACCGCGTGGACACTAATTGCCGATACAGGTATATCTAACTTGAATTTTATTTTCGATGGACCTTCCAGTCCATTCAGGGCCCAGGCCTCTTATTCAGTTCCGTAATCATTTTACACAGACGGTAGGACTCCTTGGGCGAGTGATCAGCCCATAGCAAGGTCGCTACTTAAACGCAGGACAACACAAACACAGAATAAATAGATACACACACCAAATATCCATGACTTAAGTGGGATTCGAACCCACGATCCCTGCGTCCAGGCGAGCGAAGACAGTTCATGCCTTTGACCGCGTGGGTACTGTGACCGGCAACTTGATATAAAATGCTGTGTGGTTAGTATGAACAAAGTATTGGAAGGAATTTGAGAGGAAACGGTTAGGACCTATTTCAAAATAATACCAGGACGACGGAATTCGCAGAAACTACCGAAATCTCTTTCAAAATTGCCGGAATTTTTTCAGCAAATCTTCTTTTTTGTATCCTAATTTTTTTAAAACACTTTACTGTAGTTACTCACACGCAAGCGGCCTCCGTAGTCTAGAGGTAACGTTCCCACTTCATGACTCGTAGTCCGCGGGTTCAAATACCCGGCGGAGGTCGTCGAATTTTTAAGGGCAGAAAAATTCAGGGAGGGAGGGACTTTAAGCCGTGGGTCCCGTGTCGTAGCTTTACGGCACGTAAAAGAACCTCATACCTCCAAAGGAGGTCACTGAGCAAAATTGCGGACGTTTGTCGCCCAACAGCAGTCACTAATACCTCAGATAGATGGGGGAAGCATTATAGATACTTCTCAGCCAGTAGAGCCGGTCTCGCTGGCTGGGCGGGACTGATGGTAAGCATCAATACCGGTAGGATATAGAGGCTCGTAGAAATCATAGAGGGAAGCACAATGGACCACTACAGGTCTAAGTGCATGGGGAAACCCACCCTCTCTAATAACTAACTAACTAACTAACTAACTACTCACACGCATCAGTCTGGAGGCTCTCAGCGCTCAGTGGAGCTCTGAAGAACAGTGAGCTCAGTTTTATTACAACGGAAGTAATTACCAAAAATCCTGGGTTTCTTGACAAAATTCTGCTCCCGCCCACATAAATAATTACTTGGTAACCCACAAATGGAGAACCCTGCTTCGGATAAGTTCTGTGCATTAAGCACGCTCTAAAGGGCTGTGAGCCCTTCATAGCAAGGCGCAGTGCTCCAGTGGTGTGTCATGGTGCGCTCGCTTTGTAAACATCATGTTACGAGTTGTATTAAGTGCAGTGAAATTATTCGAGCTTGTAAGTTGAAGAAAAGATCTGGAATCGATCACTGGGAAATACAGATCGAGAATGTCCCCGCCATAGCTCAAGCGGTTAGTTGCTGGCTTCCCACTGCGGCGGGCCTGGTTCAATCCCGGGTGTGTTCAATTGGGATTTGTGGTGGAAAAGGTGGCGCTGAGGCAGGTTTTCTCCGAGTACTTCGGTTTCCCCTGCCAAACTTCATTCCACCAATTGCTCCACAATCACCCTCACCTATCATCTGGGGCTGGTACAATAGCCCAGAAGTGGCCGCAGACTTAGTCCCACCCCACTAGCAATAAAAAAAATAGATCGGGAATAATTTCCTTGGAATGTGTACACCTGAGTAAGAAACGTTCCTCAATTATGCTTGATGACAGAACCAGAATAAGCTTCCGAAACATCGTATACCTAACACCAGTGGCGTGCAGTACTATTATAGTTAACGGAAGCAGTGGTACCTGATAATCGAACTGATAGCAATCAACTCACCAAAATTTACATCACTTATTGGGTCAATAAGGTCCTTCTGTATTCTGTTCGATAAACCTGTAAATACCATACTGTTCTCAAGGTGAACATTGAGTTTATGAACATATTTCCTCAACAAGTGAACTAATTCCACATAATTACCTCGGTCGATAGAATCCACGCTTTCGTCATGACCACGAAGGCCAAGTTGCCACTTTCCTAAATGGCAGATGATATCAATCAAGCGTTTCATTATTTCTCTATGTAGTATCGTCAGGCGCTTTTGATTGTCAAGTTGACAGTCAATTCGAGATTTCCCGAACATAACAAGTTGCATTGTTGAAATAATGTGAGTCTGAGAGTTCTCATGTCGTTTCAATGCTTTATGAAGTTTATTGGTATCACCAAACCCAGTCTTGTTCCATACATTTTTTTTCCTTGAGAAACAACAGGCATGGCCAACAAAACAATTTTCCTATATTACGGCAACCGGATAGGCACCCTGTTTTAGAATACAGTTCCAAATTAAATTTGGTTTGTGCTTTAAGTTCTGGCACCTCTCATGTCGGTCGTCCTCTTTCTATAATTTTTTTTTTCTTTTCAGAAAAGTCCCTGCTATTAAACCTCCGTTTTAAAAGGCTTTCGATTGCACAGTCGCAGTCGCGTTGTCTACCAGCATTCATTTTAGCTGTTGCCTGTGCGTGTAGTCTAATCACGCCCCTGCCCGTGTACAGCAGTAAGAGATTTGCTTCCTTTAAACGCAGATAGCTTCTTTCTGATGCGTCAAAATACGATCACAAATACAATCTTACGCCATCTAAATATACACTTACAATATTTTAATAAAACTTAAGGTTACCTATAACACCCAACAGGACTGAAATCACACATAAACAGTTAATTTTCTCATAACCATTGAAAGAACACAGGCCTTCGCTTCCATATCACAGGCATTAGCCCGCAAACAGAAAGTTGCTTCCTTGCCCACTTCGTGTGCGACGAACTTTAACGGAGAATAACGAAGGAAACTTTGTCCGTCCCACCAAGCAAGGTAAGGGTGAAGGAGGAGGCATGTGGCCTTGAGCAGGAACACGCGCTAAATGACAATATTCAAATCCTTATTATTCAAATTCAATTATTTATATATGACTTCTTTTCTTTTCGTTTCTTAACTACGGAAGCAATGCTTCCCTTGCTTCCATGCACGGCACCCCACTGCCTAACACTATAGGCACTGCATAACATAATAGTGTCATGCTTTAGGGTTGTGACTATTAGAAGGGTTTTGGATTAGATTTATCATTTTCTTAATTCGCTTAGTGGGGGGGGAGTTGAGTTCAACTGGGTCCACTCGGCACGGCGGCCACTGATTGGCTTATTGTAGCCTACCCCTGGTGATTATGATGATGGAGCATTTTGGTGGGATGAAGATTGTCAGGGGAAACCGAAGTACTCGGAGAAAACCTGCNGCCACTTTGTCCACCAGAAATCCCACTTGACCAGACCCGGGATTGAACCCGGGCCGCCGCGGTGGGAAACCAGCGACTAACCGCTTGAGCTATGGCGCCGCCATTAGATTTATTGACGCCTTATACATTAAACTCGGGACTACAGTGATACAGCGCCATCGCTGCTCTACAAGATAAATCCTCCTCACGGACCACATAGAAAACACAGTTTCTAATAGTAACTGTTAGATTTTAAAGGGTTTTGACGATAGTGCATAACACACAGAATTGCTGAGTTTTTCGACTTCCATCGTCTGGAATTCTAGGTAATAGAGGACACGAAGTTTCGGAAACTGGATCTGTTTCCATCTTCATGTGAGAAGGGAAGACACCTACTCAGCTGGGTCCCTTAGAAAGTCCAGTGACTGACATTAGCTCTTTCTAAAGGGCCTAACTGAGTAGCTGTCTTCCCTTCTCACCTGAAGACGGAAACGTAGTGTCCTCTATTACCTAGAATTCCGGACGATGGAAAAAGTCCAAAAACCCTGAAATTCTGAGTAACTCTGTGCGCATTTGTTGCCGCCTGTAGAATTTAAGTGTCAGTACTTCAGAATTGTAGATTAAATTCTGATTTGTCTGAGTGCTGTAATTAAATGCACTTTCAAGCCTGGAAGGTTAGTGTTGCACAACCTGTGGTGGTGCTCTTATCCAAAGGTCGATATTATAGTTCAGGACAACCTCAGGCAGGAGAAGCTGGCAAAATTATGCAGGTAGAAGAGTTAAGGCAGGTGGCCGGAGATAGAATGCAAATTTAAGCTTACAGGAAGAGAAAGATCGGCAGCCGTTGCTGAAAATAGAATTTTGAAGCTAATAGAGACTTATAATTTGATATTCCTTGAAGATAAGGAGGCCATTATATTCTCTGTTCCGCTACCGAATTATATGAAACTTCATACATCAGCCGCCATGTTAATATTTCGATGGCAAGGATTTAAAATGACTTATAAGATGATCAAGCACGCTACAATGGTATGGGCAATCTCACAGCAGTGCCCTGGGATATGACGCCGTGTAGTTTGATAAATTAATGCTTTCAGAAGGATCCACTTCTCAAATTTCAGAGCACAACATTTACTACCGTGAAGATGTTCCGAACTAATGACGTTCTACCCTGAAGATTGAGGCAGAAAAATACATCTGAAACTTTGGTACCGAATTAAGGGCGTCGTAACCAAGGATGCAGCAATCTTTATAAAAGGCTTGATGTTCAAACGACGTTTAACGAAAATTCTGTGTCTCATTATTTATTAAGTGGAACAGGTTAATGGCCTCTCTCTTTCAAATGCACGCAGGCGCACACATACACACACGACACGATAGCATGTAAAAATTAAAAAGGTAAAGGTATTCCTGTATCAGGCCGTGAAGGCCCATAGGGTTGTGAGATGTTGAGGCTCCCACATTTTCTAGACTGTCGGCTCACAGAAGGCGGTGAGGTTGTCATCCTTACCCGCCGGCAGCCTTTACTCCCAGGAATATTCCTTGTGTTCTTTTTTGTTAGAGGCTGAGTCGACCTCAGGACCATAGTGCGACTGGAACGATTAGGTAAATAAAAAAAATCCACATTATCTAGATTCGATCCCGCGACCTTTCGTTTTGTAGCATAGTGTCTCAACCAATTACGCTGCCGCGTGGCCCCTCCCCATGATAGCATGTTGACACCAGAAATCTCTGTAACCCTACAAAATATAGACGATAAGCTGAACATTTCCTTTTGTTTTTAGTAATTTTGACTTTCTGGGCCTTGTACAGTGAGCTTTCTAGAATAATCAGAGGTAAGAACAAAGCTGTATGGGTCGGTCCGACCAAGGGGTTGAGTGCCTTATTCTTCTGCATGAGTCTGCGCGGCTGTATACCCATTCCATTTTATAATCATCTCTCACGACTCCTCAAATTTTCAGTGTTGATATTATCACGTGTCTGGCTATAGACGGGGTTTGGATTGATGATTGGATCTATGGACCACATAGACACTCAACTATTAACTACACTCCACAAATCACTATCGCACATAGACTAGTGTTCTCAGTCTGTAAGAGACTCCACTAATCGTTTCCTGGTAACGGTTTCTAACAGTTGAGTTTCTTGAGCTTCCGCGCTCACCAGCAGGAGCTGACTAATACTCCACGACTGAACTCGTTGCTTCAACTGGCTAACTCCCAGACTCGCGGCCAACTCACAGTCTCCTAGTCTTCTCTTCACAGACACTCTCATAACTGAGTTCGTTTCTCCAAACGTTCTCGGTTATAACATCTCGGCACGGACTGCGTAGAAAACACTGTTTCCGACAGTTCCTCTATTGTTGCGTGTGGATTCTTTGCCGTGGGAACATGTTTGTTTTGCGAACGTTGGCTAGTAACGGGCCTACACGCTACAATATTAATAATGTGAACGTACCTTTTGCAGCCTATGCACGTCTTAATAAGTTCACATGTTTTGTTAAAGAATTCGCTACATTATTGGAACCTAAGTACTGTTCGTAGCTTTTGCCGGGATATAATGCTTCATTTACGTTTTTTTCTTCAGTTACGAGACCTTGTACGTCTGCAGTATAAGTGGATAGTGACATAGCTTGGAGGGCTAATTTTGTATGCATTATACATTCTGTAAGTAACGGGAGAATAAGTAACCCTAGAAATGAAATTACTGCAGCGTCGCGTCTGCCGATATATACAAGTGTTACTAAGAATTAAGAGCTTACACTTCCGGTATACAGCTACGGGGTTACGGATTTCCGTTTTAATTCTCGTCTGTGGAATACGTGAGTGTTATACCTGATATATAACATAATTTTATTCAAGTTTTAGAAAATAACCCCGTAATTCAAGTCCCTTCCGCAGAAGCCAGTGGTGCTACAGATAATCAACAGAGACTTCCTTTCCTATAGAATTGGAAGGTTCGGACGAATCTAAATTCTAGTCGTGAAGGAAATATGAGCAGGTTATGGTCTGGTAATGATTGGCACCATTCAGTTCAGAACCGTTTTCATTCCTGTCTGCTGCCTAAACACTTCAAAATTAAAACACAAAAAGACACCTAGTGCCTAGTGAAGACAACACCACACGCTGCTAGAGGGAACAGCGCACAAGCAAGTGATATGTTAGAGATTTCGGACGTAACAGAACAACGGGCTAACGAACATAAAAACAAGCTACTGCAACAAAGCATGACGAGAAACATAAAGATCTAAACAAGTGGACGGCACCCCTTGTGAGGTGGAATAGAATTTCACCAAAGTGATGAAAATTTTAATGGATTTTTTTATTTTCATTTATTTTATTAAGTGCACCACAGCGTGTGATTTTACCGCATATTAATGCAGTGTAGCAGTTCTGATATATTAAGACATCTGAGGATGGCCATCTAAGACCGAAACAAGTTATGTTAAAGTATATTATTTTTCTTCTTATTGCTAGTGGGGTGGGACTAAGTCCCTTGTACTGCGGCCACTTCTGGCCTACTGTACCAGCCCCAGATGATAGGTGAGGGTGATTGTGGAGCAATTGGTGGAATGAAGATTGGCAGGGGAACCGAAGTACTAGGAGAAAACCTGCTCCAGCGCCACTTTGTCCACCACACATCCCACTTGACCAGACCCGGGACTGAACCCGGGCCGCCGCGGTTAGAAGCCAGCGACTAACCGCTTGAGCTATGGCACGGCCGTGTTAAGGTATAAGCAGAAGAAAAGAGAACAATTTGTTGCATTATTGATGGACTGTGCTTTACACATTGACGTTCAAACATGGCTTGCAACAGGATGCTTAAATACAGAATTACTAATGCGTGTATTATGCGTTTTTACTTCACAGATATCACCAATTAAGAATTGAGGAGCAAAATATTTTTTTCTGCATTAGTAATTGGTGCGAGAACGGAAAGGTTGAACATTTCATTTCTGCACCCCCCCCCCCAACGTCATTATTCGCCTCAGTACTAGAATTATGCATTAAAAGGCGAGGAGAAACAGAAATCGAGTAATGGCTTTGTGAATTAATACGCACACATCAGTTTCCTGTTTCTATAGCGTAATTAGAATTGGCCACAAATTCATTCTTAATCGTTGTATTGGTCGTTGGATTTTAGCATAAATTTAAATGGATATTAGTTGCTGCAATTTGTTACTGTCATGTCATGTTTCATAAGACTTGAAACTCCACCCCCGAGACCGTCTAATCTCTGAGCCTTACTCACACAGATGTATTGTATGATCATGTATAGTTTTGCCCTCAGCATAGTGTTCAGATAATCCTGGTCCTTCGACATCTTGTTCAGCAGGACCATCGTGAGTTGAGAACTAAGGGATCTCTTGTGTTAACATTATTTTAGGTGTGCATGTTCTAAAAACAATCCCAGTCTTTTTTGTTCTTCTACTACTTTTCGTATTAAGCCCTTCTGGCCTGTTTCCCGTCGGAATTAATCTGGAATTATGGATCTTGTAAACAGCATGTAGGACTCCTTTGATGGGTGATCAGCCCCATCGCAAGCCCGATACCTATACTCAGAACAACACAAACACAGAAGAAACGCGGACGGACATCAATGCCTCGAGTTGGGATTCGAACCCACGATTGCAGTTTTCGAGCAGGCGAATGTATTTTATGCCTTAGAGAGAGCGGCCACTGTGATGGGATTTTTCTTTATGTTAAAGAAATTAATTTACCACGGTATTTTGCTCTTAAGTTTACCATTAGGGGGCAGCAGGCTAAACATATTATCTATGAATATAAATTAAAAATTTTGGAGAGTGACGGAGGTTGAAAACAAATAATAAGACGTGGAAGAAGGGAATAAGTACTCCAATGCAAATGCTGTAAATTTTATCAGAATATTAGAGAAGAAATAAAACAAAAAAAAAACAAACTCGGTGGCCTGTAGTCCGCAAGCGAACTATACCGACCGAGCGACCGCCGCTTGTCGGCATAGTTAGTGCCAACTTTTGCGGATAGAGGGTGTCACACGGTCAGCGCAACAGATCCCCACGTCAGTTTATCTCTCATTTCTAGACAGGAACCGCTATTTCCTTGAAATAGCTTATCAATTACCCTCACGAGGCTGAGTGGACCCCTTTTAAGACCCACTACTTCTCAGAAAATGTAGTAGCGTCGGGAATTGATCCCGGGGCCTCTGGATGTGTAGGCAGGAACTCTGATCATTAGACCACAGAGGCCGTCCCAGTATAATAGAGATTACCAGAATAAGAATTTGGCATTTGCCAGAGCAGCATTGTCTAATGTTCGTAAATCGTGAACAGTATGACGTCATGAAACAAATGTGTCTTGTGTATAAATGCCTTTCATGACGAAGCCAGCGGGATGTACCATTTCGGACTGTAAAGGAAACCAAAACATGAAAGAACTAAGGGCTCTGCAAATAACAGAACTATTGGGTTTTTAGACTTCTTTTCATCGTCCGTTGTTCTAGAGAGTAGAAAGCACGACGTTTCGGAAACTGGATCTGTTTCCGTCCATAGGTGAGGGGGAAGACACCTATTCATTTGGACCAATTATAAAAAGCTAGGTCCAGTGATTGAGATTAGCTCTTTCAAAGGGGCTCAACTGAGTATTTGTCTTCACCTGAGGACGGAAACAGATCCAGTTTCCGAAACGTCGTGTTTTCTATTCTCTAGAATACCGGACAATGAAAAAAATCCAAAATTCCATTAATACTATGTGTTATACACCATCGTCAGAACCCTTTAAAATCTGCTGGGAAGGACATGTTGATAGGACGAACTACGGCACAATGTAAGCAGGTTTTTAAATAACAACCGAAAAAGAAGTTCGGGATATTTTGTAATATCCCTTAATATGTCTTGCTGGACCTAGTACTGGAAAGAATAATGATTATAATGAATTACGATACCAATTACTGTGTCTGAAAATTTCTTATCATTAATTATGACGACATTTTTTAGAAAGTTGATCTGTGTTTAACTGACCACGGGGCCAATGCAATTTATCGTCTCCTGAGGCAACTTGGACAGCCCTGTTTCTAAGACTAAGGAAAGAATTGTGGGATATTGAGGAAACTACGGGGTCCTGCTTGTTGTACATCTGTCCATAGACTTTTCGGATGAACCTGCTTCATCCATATTCAGGGCATAAGCAAAATAACAGCTCATCCGAAACGTCGGACGTTTATTTAATTATTACACTGAGTTAGTTTTAATGCTCTGAATCAGAAGTTTCTCTCTACGTAAATTAGAAAGCTTATATAAGCGAGACCTAGGGACAAGTATTAAGGCATTCATGTGCATGGAATGCTAAGGTGGTTTTCATAACGCTTCAGTTTCAATTTATGTGGAACACAAATATAAAACAATTGCTATGTGATACAGTGCACAATATGAAGCGCGCTCTACCGGAATAATAGCCTCACTTCCGCACGGTGCCCTCCGCTGTCGCAGACAAGTTCCCGGTGACATAGGCAACGCGGTATAACCATTGGGTATGTAGTGAACAAGTCACCACCGTACTCTAAACGTCTCAGCATTGTTGATATAACTACACAATCTAACGTGGCTTCAATTACAGTACCAAGAAATAAGAAAGATTAGGTTAGGTTTAAGCTTTTTGTGAATTCCATGAATATCTGGTTAGTGTAGATGGACTCTTTATTATCCCACGAAAATGAATCAGTGTGAAGTACTGCAGATTCCTGCTGGTGTGAACATTAAGGATACCCTTAGAAATACCATATCGAAGCATCGTGTTATATGCTATATTTATTATTTGACTCCGTCTAGAAACCCGTGTAAAAGGTAAACTTTTCCCTGTGCTTAATTAATTAAGCAGTAAGTAATGGAGTCATATGGGGGAGTGGACTTATAGCTCCACCATTTTTGACCTGGCACTAGATGGAGGTGAGTGGTCAGCTTCACGCCCATGCCGCTTTACCCCCGGGGAAAGAACCCTCGNATTGGCCAGTATTTACATAAGGGCGCATTTTGTGTGTCAGTCATTTACTTATTTAGTGCAATGTCCATGTACTTGTCTTAGTTGACGAAAAAGAGTACAAGGGTATTCTACTAAAATGCAAATAACTGACAACACAGAATTCACCCATGCGTAAATTTTGGCCAACTTAAGGAAAAGAGCAGGTAAGTCAGGGTTGCACGTACGAAGTCTTGTAGTGGCCAAAAGGCTGGAACATGGTGTAAACCTGTAAAGTAAAGTACATCTCTGCATTGATTCTTCTGACGGGGCTTAATAACAAATAGAAATTAAGAATACAGTCTTCTCGGATATGACGCCGTGTAGGTACCAACATTCCTGAGAAAAGAATTGTGAGCACGTCACGAGATATCGTTAAAAAGGACAGGCAGGGTGGGGGAAGTTTTACGCTACTCTGTGTCCTGAAAACATCAGTCCACATATCTACACAACAGGGGAGCTAAATCGGACGTAATTCAATTCTAATATTCGGTATCGCTTCCACAGTCAGTGTCACCACCGTCACTAGTTACATCCACAAACACACAACATGGGGGTGACTTGGTGTGGGTCTGTGTCTATGAGAGAGGGATGTTAGTAACTGCATAGTGCGCATGCGCGTGGCCACCATCTCGTCATCCCCCCCCCACCTTAGGGCCCGCCCATAATACCTATTACACCACAAGACATCATATGCCACCAGAACGCAACCTTAATGCACCTTCGCGTGAGAACTTGCCGAAGGAAACAATTCTTGTTGAAGTTTTGCATGCGTGCATATTCAGGTAGCATGTTCCGCGAGAACAGAATGCTGAGAGGAACACGTGGATAAAGAGAAGGAAAGCGACAGGAACACGGAGAGAATTGCAGGATTATCGGTTTCACAAAATGATGTTAGAATGATCAAACGTAATGGGCGAGACATGAGCGAAATGAAAAAGTCTAAAAAGTGCTGTTGAAGGAGAGAACTAGAATTAAGATACCACTTCGAAGAAGTAAGTTAGATGGAAGATAATATTAAAATGGATCTTAACTAAGTTGGAAGGTGTGAACTCGAGTAATCTGACTCAAGATAAGGGTCTGTGTGGAGTTCCTCCGGTTCACTTTTGGATTATATAAGAGACTAAGAGTATTTCGTCTAACTGAGCGACTATTAGTTTCTGAAGGATACTCTACGAAAAGAACTTCCTTTTTGCAAGCCAATATTCCAGCTGTGCCGATCACAGTCTCCTCTCAGTCTAAGACACGAACTGTCTTCGCCCGCTCGAACACTGGAGTTGTGGGTTCGAACCCCCCTGGAAGCATGGATTTCTGTGTGCATTTATTCTGTGTTTGTGTTGTCCTGTGTGTAGGTACAAGCCTTGAGACGGGCTGATTCACCGTCCAAGAAGCCATACTTAATGGGTATGTGATTAAGAAACTGAAGAGTGGCCAAGGCCCAAACAAAGGGCTGTAGAGCCATAGATAGATAGGTAGGTAGATAGGTAGGTACGTAGGTAGATAGATAGATAGATAGATAATGTTCTAATTGTATAATTCTAGATTTATAAGAAATTACGGGCCTCGTTTAAAAAGACCGCAATTCGTTACCAAGCTGCATGTTCTCGCCTGTCTGTCTCCTAACTCTACACTTCAGCACTGTGGATACATATTTTGTTATTTTTCCTGAAATTATTTATAAACATGTCATTGAAAACATTCTCACCTTGGAACTCTTTCAAGTTTCCTTAGCACGTGTAGCATGCATCCTGCAAACTTTTGAGTCAGAAACTATGCTAGCACCATTCATTTCCTGGTTGTAAAATTTTGGACTGTAACATTTATTAAGACATTGTGACGTGACGCCGAAAAGCTGGAATAGTGGAGCCAGAGTGGAAGTCCATTGGTAGCCAACGGCTCGCTAAGCACACGTTTCCGCAGTAACGAACAAAAGCGCAAGTCAATTGCTAGGCAACGGTTCGGTAAGCACATTACCCTGGCAACGAATGAACACAGAAAAACAGTATAACACAGGAACAGCAAGACAATCCAGAACCCTATATTGCTCGTCACGCTAACCCTTCATACGTGACAGCATGTCCTTAGAACAACGATAAATATAGCATGGCTACTGAGAGGTGTATTTGGCGTGATGAGAGCTTTTGTTCACTAGAACGTGACATGTGGAATTTCACAGTAATATACGGTGTTTACATGCACTTGCAGTGTGGGAGGCATTAAATCAGTAATTCATAAATCCTAGGTAAGCATAAAACGTAACACAACTCCCTGTGTGCACTTAATCCCTTGTTCACGTGTATCAGGCTGACTTACACCACGGCGGTGGATGTTGCCCTCAAACTGCGCCAGATGTCGTCACCTCCGCGGCTTCAGGGACTGAAATTTCGACTGAAACTGCTCACGCCTCTTTTGGCGAGTGAAGCGGAAAAATCAAATTACTTCTCTTTGTCCCCCCCCCACCGTCAGACCTTTAATTAGTGATCACTTCTATTGATATTTTCCATCAGCGTAAGAGAGGATTTCCGACGATGACCAAACAGGAACAAGAAAGGAAGAAAATCAAATTAGGATTGCGTTGTAAAGAAATATACTGCCTCCATCATCAGGGTAGAATATTATGCAGGCCAACCGAAAAAGAAACCAACGAAACTCGGCTCTCTTTTTGTTTTTTCGTTTACATGACTTCGTCTTCGACGCTAAAGATGGGGTAATACTTTGGTCCACGACGTCGATAATATTCTGTCAGGCTGCTTGGTGTGACGTAGTACTTACTATTTATAATAACCGTCGCGACAACTTCGTCTCACGAAGTCAAATTAAATTTCCGTCACTCGGATACAGGATTCCTTCCACTTCTGAAGACTTAGCTAGTGGCTCTTTTAGTACCTGTAGTTTCCACCAGGGAAAAGCAGGATTTCAGGCGATGAAAACAGAAATAAGACGGGAAAGAAATCTAATGCTTTTCTTCTCTTGAGCTACTGATTTCCTACAGTCAAAAGGATTCAGTCCTTGGTTAACCTATCAACTTTCCTCCCACGCGAAGGTCATGTAAGCCTTGCACTGGGCGTCGTTGTTATATTTCAGTTATTGCACTGGTTAGCAATTTAATTTCTTGTGCAGTTTCTTGTGCTCGTAGACTGGTGGCCTGCTGAGTTGTCATTGCTTTATAAACGTAAATTGTGCACCATGTTTCGACCTTACATGGTCATTATCACTTATGTCTTTCTACATATTATTTCACTGTGTTATTTTTACTTAAGTTCATTGTTGTGGACGCAGCATTTGTGTTGTACGTATATGACTAATATTGTACTTGCCGGTCACGGTAGCCGAGCAGTCTAGGACATGCACTGTCTTTTGTCGCTCGGAAAGAGGGATCGTGGGTTCTAATCTCACACAAGGCATGGATGTTTTGTGTGTGTATGCGTTTATTCTGTGTAGGTGTGCTATTTTTAGGTAGGGGCTTTGCAACTTGCTGATCCCCCGTCCAAGGAGTCCTACCGTCTGTAAATAGATCATTAAACTGAGAAATCAGCCCTACGCTCCAAAGTGGGAGCAAGAGGAGACAGAGAGAGAGAGAGAAGACAGTATTTAAGCACCCTGTTGCATTAATACATATATCTACTGTACACACATATTCCAGTTTTAAATGCAACTTCTTCTCTAGTCACGCTTTCTTCTCACTACATGTTTCGGCCGTGTTGCCTATCTTGCTAAAATCGTTAATTAATTTAAATTAATGTTGATTCTAATTTAAAATAGATTAAGTAAAATAAAGTAAAGTAAAGGTATTCCTGTAAAGGCAGTGGAGGCCCATTGGGTTATGAGATGTTGAGGTTCCCAAGTTTTCTAGACAATCGGCTCACAGATGGCGGTAAGTTTGTCAGCCCTACGCGCCGGCCCCCTTTTAGCCCCAAGAATATTCCAAGAATATTCCTAGTACTCATTTTAGAGGTTGAGTCGACCTCAGGCCCACAGTGCTGCCGGAAGGATTAGGTCAATTGAAAAAATTCAATGACCTCATCGGGACTTGCACCTGCGACCTTTCGGCTTATAGCATAATGCCTCAACCAACTATGCTACCCCGTGCCCCAGAATAAATTAATATTAACTAAAATTAATGAACGTCTGAATACTTTAAATAATTTGAATTAAGGTCAATTTATTTTAATTAGGAAATATCGCATTCACGCGAGACACGTAATTTTGATACACAATGCAAGAATTTTAGCAAGATAGACAACGTCTGATGATGACCGCGTACGCCCGAAACATGTAGTGAGGAAGAAGCCTGACTAGATAATAAATTGCATTTAAGGCAGAAATATATGTGTACAAAAGTTATATATGGTGTTCATATTCTGTGTGCTGTGGTATCATGTGGTTTCCGTGGCTGGTGGGTGTTTAGTGCACGAAAGTCTCTCAAGAAAAATTTCAGAAATCTGTCAACGCATTGCTAGACTCGAATACAAGCGCCTCACTATGAACTCTATTTATTTCACTGAATTGCCGCTTTGTTTGACTCGGAATTCAATATATAGCTGGATGATTCGCTATTCCCCTGTCCTACAGATCCAGTCACTTGGTAACTTTAGCCCGTGTGCCATCAACGTCGTCTATTCACTGAAGCTCAGCACCTCCCACGTCACAATATAAGATAATTTAAGGTAAATTTGTCCCTGTGCTTAATTAATTAAGCGCAACGCCATGAATACATATGGGGAGTGTACGTGTACTTCTTGACATTAGCACTAGAGATAGCTTCAAGCTCCGGCCCCTGTACTCCAAGGGAAAAAACCCCGGTACCCATTTGATAGGAGGCTGGATGGGCCCCAGAGCCGGTCTGGACACTGCGGAGAAGAGAAAATTTTATTTTCCTTACACAGGATCGAAACCCGTATGTCTAGCTGGTAGCCTGTAGCAGTACCGAGCTAGCTACACTTTTCAGAGGATAAAGTATGGAACGCCATTAGTGTCTGGGTGATTTCTCTTCTAACCTGCCTCATACTCAGGGTTCCGATTAGTACAGTTCAGCATCATCATTATGTTAAAGCCTGAAAAATGAGACAATCCTGTTCTAAAGTTTTCTTTCATGAAAATGGCGACAACTGACGGCGGAGACTACTGCTGGCACACCACCTACTGGCAGAATTAGAACTATCTGCAACCAGCGAATGCAGCGCTCCGTCGACCGATTTTGTTACCATAATCTCACTCATGTTGACACTAACGACGGACATTTTAGAACGCAATTGAAGAACCCCGTATGAATACCGTAACAAAGCTTGCAGTAGGCACAGAGTTCTCACCACTGAATTAATTAAATGGTCCTTTCGCATCTCATCGGCCAGTTTCTTTGTTGAAATACAAATTTTAAGCTGGACATAAAACAATACAGAAATACCTAGTGTATAGGAATTATGGGTGGATAACTGAATGAATGAATGGACAGATGGTACGGAGTAGAAATACTGACGGACAGTCTGGATAATTGATGAAAAAGGAGAATTTTACTCGCTCGACAATGTAGATATTTTCTTTTGAACTATGAACTCTATTTTTATTTAATTTACATGATATGTTTCTCACAATTTGAAGCGCTGAATTAATTCTCTTTCCATGTTTTACTTTCTGCTTGACGGTTTGACTTAAGTACACTTAAGCCTATAAGCTCATTCTGTTCGGCCAGTTCCTCTTTAAGTTGAGAGGCTCAGACACGTAATGAATGCAGATTTGGATGCGAAATTACAATATGAGACAGAAGAGACGACAGCAGTCAAAACTGATTTATTTTAACTTTATTTCTATATCGTATTTTCCTCTGATTACACTTGAAACTCTTTGAAAACGGCGGTTGCCGTGTCATCTCTTCCTTCTATTATACTTACATCCCTTTTCCAGTGGTGTTCTCTGTTATCTCTTCCTTCGGTTACTTACCAACGGTATTTCTGTGCCAACTTTTCCTTAGATTAAAACGAATATCCCTTTTAAACAGCATTTCTGTACCATCTCTTTCGTAGACTATAACAAAAGCCATTTTGGAACTACGCCTTCTCTTCATTCCTCTTTCTTTGAGACTTAAACACACAAACTCATCAGAACATTACATTACACATTCCAGTGCTAGTACTGTTTAGTGTATAGTATACTTATTCTTTTATTAATATTAATTTATGTAATTGTAGTTTTAATTGTATTTGTTATAGTTGTAAATGTATTAGCATTATATTTACAGTGTGCTAGTGTGTCATTTGTTTGTGTAGTTTTGTGTGCTGTGTTTTGATTGAGTATATTGTGTTATATTGTGTGATGTGTGTTATTTGTGTGTTGTGTCTTATTTTAGTACCACTGCCACCGGGCAGAACCCCATTTGCAGTTTAAATAAATAATAATAATAATAATAATAATAATAATAATAATCTCTATATATATTTGATGATAATTAGATTATTTAACTACAAAAGAACTATACAGTCCTCTAGTCAATACGGAAATAAACTCGTTTTGTAGCAATATGGTTGAGAATAACATCGTTCATACTGATTCTACTAAATTTAATCGAAATTACATTGTAGAGTTTCGGAGATGAAACATTAGAACTTCCCCATAAGTACGTTCACTTTACGCTCTTCATGCAGGCGAGAAATAAAACTGAGTCCATGCATTATACATCATGTTTTGTCATGACACCACAAGGCTTACTCGAATGGAACGCCCGCGTCTATTTAACGCACGTAAAGCACGTGATTGATTTGCTTCTGTGACCCCCATAACCGCTATCCGGCACGTCAATAACAGAGTAGGAAGCACAGACCGTACGCTGCAGCAGAGGGCCCAGCAATTTTATCCATTCATGTGGATATATGGGCTCCGCTGGATCACTCGCCCTGAATGAAAGTTCCCCCACCCCCAGCATTGTATTTGTCTATATTCACACGTTATTTAGGAAATGGAAAACTAATATAATGTCAGCAGCCATAAGTTATAATAGTTTATGACAATTAAATACGTAATAATGTTAATCAGTTTTTGGACAGTATACGTGTATATCACCCTGTTTTTAAACAGAAACTTTTTGGAGACTGGACTCTGCCTCCAGCCCAATCGATAGAGCTGATCCCTATCTTCGGACACCAGAACTAACACAGGATAGGATATACCAAATACAACATAAACCATCAGGAGGAGTTAAGACAAACATTACAAAACCCTACATACGTGAGGCGTCGCACCAATAGCAGTGCATAATTTAACGGTCAGAGTTCATAAAGTCAGTGTGTTATAAAAATAGAATCAGACATTACAGAGGCAAATTCTGAAAATATAACTTATTATAAAATCAATGATATCTGTCGAAACAATCAAAGATAAGAGAAAGATAGATATATAAATATATACAACAATAATCGAAGATTAAAATTTAAGCAGACGAAAATTCCCATATACCAAACAGGACCTAACAGAAGACACAACCTGGATATAAGAAAGGCTTGTATGATCAGCCATCTTTACGGGAAATGAAATGAAATGAAATGCTAGTAACTTTATACCTCAAAAGGTGTTCCAATCTTAAATGAATATTTCTTTTATTTTTAAGAGCATTCGCAACTCTATAAAGGGACATATTAATTTCGCGCAGCCAGTCCGCAGTCTGGCGCGGTCTGGCGTGCGTTACAGACTTCAGTTATACATCTATCTTGCTGTAAACAAATTGCCAGAAACTTTCGTCATCTCGAAACATCATCTTCTGCCTTCCGCATTGGGTTCTCTGGCATGTTCTCCATCAGATTAACTGAAAATGAAAACTAGCCTCTGTCATTGGATGATTGTCCTTGTGACTAGCTTTCTGCAGCCGGCCAAATCAATTACTATTTCTTCTTCCTTACACCGGATAATGGAAACAGTTTCAATTTCTTCAAGGCTCGAAACGATGGATGATGCCCGAAAGAATATTGATGTCAAGAGATTCCTTATACTACTAAGTTTTTTCCTTTTTAGTAACCCTAATTAAATTTTGGTGGAGTAAGGTGAGACTGAGTCCACTTGGTACGTCTGCCACTAACTGGCCTATTGTACAAGCCCCGGGTGATAGATGAGGAGTGTGGAGCATTTGGTGGAATGAGAATTGACAGGGGAAACCGAAGTACTAGGAGGAAACCTACGCCAGTGCTAGTTTCCCCATCACATATCCCACTTGACCTGACCTGTGATCGAACCCGGGCCGCCGCATTTGGAAGCCTGCGACTAGCCGCCTGAGCTATGAAACGTCCTAGTAACTCCATATGTGGTTTAAGTTGGGCCAATAAAAGATAACGTTAAACCTTTCCCAGTGCTTAACTAATTAAACACAAGGCCATGAAGGCGTATGGGGGCGTGGATGTATAGAGCCATATTTTCTTGACCTCGGCACTAGTTGAAGGTGCGCCTCGGCCGCCACTAGTGGGCCTATTGTACAAGCCCTTTTTGACAGTGATGAGTGTGGAACACTTGGTGGAATAAGAATTAGCAAGGGAAACTTAATAAATCCGAGAGAACCTGCTTCAGTGCCACTTCACTCACTACAAATCCCACATGGCCTTGGGTCGAACCCAGGACGCCTCTGTGGGAGCCCGATGACTAACCTCCTGAGTTATGGAACGGTCCCGGGTCCAAGTGTCACGTGTGAAGGCATGACGCGTATCGTCAAGAGACAAACTGTGGAGTTGGTATACCTTTATCACGTCGCAGGAATCGGGTTGCTGCACCCAGCTTCCATGGCTTCAACCGTGCCACCTGTTGCCCAAGTTGCGATGTGTTTCACGTGTTTTGAGAAGATTCCTACAAGTTCTCAACATGTCACCCACGTACAATTCCCTCAATCTCCCCTGAAACTGCCATATCTTCTGGGATTAATTTATTTTTATTTTACCAGCGTCGAGAAAAGTTGCCGTGAATTACGATTAGCCCCAGAAACTGTACTGGAAGTTCCAAACCAATAGAAACTTCTATCATAGTATTGTCACGTGTTGGGTATATAACGCGACAAATAACTGCACGCCTTAGTGATATAGCGAGTTTTATTTCACATCAGCTCTTACAATCACACCATGTACAGTTTCACAATTACTGCCATCGGTAGTATTACAATTACTTGGCTGCAATTAACTGGTGGCCGACTCTCTGGCTAGATTCCAACTTTCTTCGGCGGCTGCTACACTTTAACTGTGCCACTCCTGGTCACACATTCTTAACTGTCTTCGTTCAAGTTCAAGTTCAAGTCACATTGCGACTGACGGTCAGTCAGTCAGTAAGTCTTGGTGTCGAGCCCTATCTGGGGCTCATGACCAGATATTTATATTACTGTTTCACACTTACGGTCTTGCTTTTGTGGGGCGTCCTCTCTGACGAGTGGACGGGTCTGTCATTTGTACATGCTGCTAGCCTTTGGCAGCGCAGTCTTTCTCAGGTCCAAGTCCCTTGAGACTAGTGACTTATTTTGCTGTCTCAGATGTGCAACTTCCCTTTTCGTCGCCTCCTACGACTCGCAGGGTCACGGTGGAAGTATTCTACCCCGCCTCCACACAGGGGTCCTCAACTGTCTTCGTAGGCAGTGTAGGTGTCTTATAAACCCTCAGCCGGGCAACGGGAAAACAGTTACGTAATAGGCACCACTCTTGTCTGACGCCGTGTTTACAGGTGTTACTGGCAACGCTGTCGGGAGTTGTTTACTGCTGCATAGCAAGCGCGGCGTCCCGTGTTACGGCACCGCTGTTTACTCGCTTTGCATAGCGACCAGCGTGCTTGGACTNTATTACTGATATAAAACTCGTAACAGGACAATTAAAATATTATGACGCTCTTACTAATTCCCATACTCCGCTTCTCACTACGGTACACGCTAATTATTCTACGTCTTAACCATTCGTTGCCTGGTAACCGATCCCAACAGTGTCCTTTACATCCGCTGTTGCCGGCTGGCTGCTAACTATTCAACTCATGGCAGGAGCCCCATCGCATTCTTGACTACAACTACTCTCAATCCAGTCCAGTAAATTGCTGCTGACCCTTGGTACCGAGTCCCAAGAGACTCACAATATTGTACTCTCTGGTGGCTCTGGGAGCCTTCAGACTATCACTCCGCCCAGTCTCAGTTCTAAGTCAGAGTTAAATTTAAGTCTCCCTTGTTGTCAACCGCACCTGGGGCCCAAGACCAGATTTTTGTTACTGTCAGACAGTTGTGGGTTTCTTCATATGGGGCAGCCTCTCTGACGGGAAGATGGGTCTGTCGTTTACAGTTGCTGCATTTCATTTATATTTACAATTTTATATGTCGGCATTTTACATAGTTAGTTGTCCACCTTGTGGACATCTGCTACTCGGAGTCGGATTTAGAGTCAGAGTCAGAGTCAGAGGCAGAGTCAGAGTTACTTTACGACTGGCGGTTTACCGCCAATCAGTTCGTCTTGGCGTCACCCCTTGAGACCCACGACCAGCGATATTTTTATCCAACTGAACTCTTGCGGTAATAGTCCTCATGTAACATCCTCTTTGAAGATAAGATGCGTTTGTGTCTTATGAATGTGATTTGTCTTTCGTCACGTGTACGTATCGCACATATGGCATGTTATTGAAAATTCTTCTTTTTGCACTATGTATAAGATCTCTGCCAGTGCATGCTTTACAGAGCAAATCATGCATATCTTACGTATCTTATGCTACAACGGCAGCTTAGTCACTTGAAATGTCGTAAGCTCGACCACCGCCAAGTTTAATCCTCTTGTATTTTCCATGTCTGGCTTTGCCTTGTCCTATTCCACAAACATTATTTTCATGATTCCTATAGAGATTATTTGATTTGTATAATACATATAATATGAGTTCGTACCTCACTGGAAACACATTCAATCTCCGCTACAAAGACCATCCGCTTAATATTGTTTTGAGGGAAAGATCGCTGTTTATTGTAAGAACCATGAGAAACACAAGTAGACTGCGGGCAGAATGCAGAGTTTTAGAATACCAAAGCGTGGGGTACGTATAACAACGACAAAGGCTTAATTTACATTATATTTTGAATAAATGACGAAACCTAACAGTATTTACATACGTAACTATGTACTTTCTTCAAGAACACATAACCATTTCTGTTATGCTGCAGGTACAATCGTATTTTCTTTCACTGTGATAAGATTTATCGCGTCAGATATATTTTAAATTGCGTTTACGTAGTATTATATGCATATATATTTTGTTCGGCCGGTTACAGGAGCTGCGCGGTCTACGGTATAAACTGTCTTAGCTCTTTCAAACACTTGGATCGTGGGTTCAAATCCCACTCAACGCATGGATGTCTGTGTATGCGTTTGTTCCGTTTGTGTTGCCCTGTGTTTAGGTAGCGGCCTTGCGACCGGGCTGATCACTCGTCCAAGGAGTTCTATTGTCTGTGAAAAAAAAGATGATGGAACTGAATAAAAGACCTGGGTACTGAATGGGCTGAGGTCAATTATAAAACTATTTATTTCGATATGTTGCTTCCAAGAATACATATGAAGTTTGATATATGTGTATATATAAAATGACGTGCAGTTTTTGTTATATTTATATGAATTAATATTAAATTCGTCCAATAAATTTTGGTCTACAGGCGCAGCAACATATTTTGCCTTGATATAACGGTTTTGGGGACGAAATATGAGTACGGACACGACCTCTCCATTTTGAGTTCGCTTTGTGAATATAGTGTAAAGAGGGCTTTAAAATAAGCGTACGTGGGGTCGAGACAAAGTTTAGGAGACGTTTTCAGTACAGGCATTTATATAGCATTACATTTTGATAGAACCATTGGTATAATGAGCAATTATTTGTTTATGAAGTTTGAGATGTGCCTTTGTAAGAGGATTTCATTCGGGACTAAACAGGCCGTGAACCGCCTCAGGTTACACTAGTATTTCAGTTCTAATAATAGAATTCCCCAAAGTTAGCATAGAAATTGGGATATCGAAATAAATATTTTCAGTTTTTGTTGCAAAAAAATCGGGGTGGATTTTATAGCGCATTTTGTGTACCGTATAATCGATAAGGACCAAACAGATATTTCCGAGCAATTTAATTTCTTAATAATGCCTCTGGCTTATACTTAGTGGTACATGTTTCGAGTCTGAGTTAGACTTCCAAGCCACAAAGTACAAGTAAATCCCACATAACTTTAATTTTCAACTTCAAAATTCTTAGTCTGTGTGAGAAATTTGACGGTGATATAAATTATAATCCCTTCTCTGGAAAGTGCCGAGGTTTGAGAGTACATTTACGATGATTATTTAACGACGCTCTCAATATCTAGGTTATGTAGCGTTCGAGGACAGGTGAATTGGAAATGTTATGGAAGAAATCTGTCATGACGTAATCGAGGTACTGTCGTAGCATTTTTCTCGAGGGCCACAAGAAAACCACGATAAACTTGTGTCATAATAACCGAAATTTCAGCCGAGTTTCGAACCTACTACCTATCGAATACATATCAGGAGCTTTACCTCTAGACTAATCTGTCGGCTTTAAGAATTGTTATCGACTTTTTATAGAAATGCCTTCATGAATGACCTACAATGTAGTTCTTGGGAACAAGTTCAACGATAGACCTTACACTATTGATAATCATACATCAAGGTAAGCACCACATAACGTCAGCAGCTGATATGTTGTTGTGAAACCGAAGAAAGAGTCAACTTACGAAAGGAGATGGATTGCTGTCTCGTGGAAACGTCGCTTTACAGAAGGAGAGTCATCCATTTGTCACGCGGTGAAAGCTGAAAACCGTGCTGCCTAAGTGATTGGTTTCTCTCCGACGAGACAACCAGAACGTAACACACTGACCCTTCTGCACTCCTACGCGGGACAGTCGTAACAACATCAGATCTACTTGCCGTCACATGTCGTCATGCGACTTGCCACTGGGTAACTATTGATCCAGATCAATTCACTCGTAATTAGAGATTCTTGTCTTGTTGGCCACTTCCCCGATCACAATGGCCGCGAGGTCTATGACGTGAAATGTATTCCTCCGACCAAGGCATGGTTGAATGTCGGCGTTTGTTCTGTGTTATGTTGTGCTGTGTAAGTAGCGGCCTTGCAACGGTGTTGATCCCACGTCCAAGAAGTCCTACTGACTGTCAACCAAATCTGTAGTTCCAGATTAATTCTGATGGGAAACAGGCCAAAAGGTATAACACGAAAGACAGAAGACTAAGAAAAACATATACACTTCAACTTGTGATCCATATTGTTTTTATTCTATCCAGTCAAATGGGCCCACTGGTATTCCAAATTCAGATAGAATATGAACACTTCCTGTCCTCTCAGCATTTAATGTATACTTAAAACTGTGTAGGGCGGTCTGTTCGGACTTCATCTCGGCAGATCGGGTTCTATCCCGTGTAAATTAATGTGGGATTTATGGCGAGAAATGTGGAACTGGGGCAAGATTCATCGGCGTGTTTGGATTTCCCCTCTCAACATACAAAATGGTCTCCTTTTGCTCGTCTACATTCCGGGACTTTACAAGAGACTACTTACGGCCTAAGTACCAAAGGACTTTGAAGGGACTCAGTCTTACCCCACCCTAAGATTAAAAAAAGGGCAGCTTGTACTGAGGCACACACGTCTTCTCCTTTCAGTATGAATTACGCTTGAGCAAAAGGCTACTTCTGTTAGGAAGAATTGTCGATGAATGTCTCTGTGTATCAATCGAGGAGTGCAGTCTTCATGCATATTTGGCTTTGAAACTTTATTTTCCAAGTCATATTGAAATTGTGTCTTGAAACTTCAAAGCAAATGGAAGATGGATTTTTTTTTCATTTTTAACTGAAAGCCTGATTTAATTAAAAAAGAACTACTTCGTACAATTTTCAGGAATAAAGCGCTCTCGTTATATTTATAGTTGCTACGATTTTTCAGTCTTCTATTAGCGAAGTGTATTAAAAATATCGAAAAAAAAATAATTTACATTGAACAATTAAAATGGCTGTACAGAATAGAAACTGAATACCTTACAGCTAAACGCTTCTTTTGTACGTATGAATGCCCATTCTAGCCTCGCCAATCGCTCATTTCTTCCGGTTTCCTTCGTTTTCTGGGTCTCTGTTTTAGTGAATTTCTAAGTATCTTAACATCTTACATTGTCCTATTGTTATACCATCAGTCTGAAATCACCCCACATTTGTATTTGTAATTTCCTACCATTAATAATAGTAATATATTACTAGTCTGTATTTCTGAGACTGTTGTGGCAGTAACACCAAGAACATTTTATACCTCTGGGATCCTTATATTATGTTTAGTGTTATAATTTTGAAAATTAGGCAAATTTTCTTTAAGCTAATATATCTTCTTAAAGTCCGTATTAACATGACCAAAGACAGCTGAAGAGAGGGAGACTGAAGAAAACTGCACCATGAGGAGCTTCATAACTTGTGCTCTTCTCCAAGTATAATTATAACGATCAAGCCAAGGAAAATGAGACGGACTGAGCATGTAGCACGAAGAGGAATGCATATAGGATTTTTGTTGGAAAGCCAGAAAGAAAGAGGCCATTACGAAGAACAAGATAGAGGTGGGTGGAATATGTTAAAAAATGGATCTTAGAGAGATGGGATGGGATGATATGGACTGGATTGATCTGGCTCAGGATAGGGACCAATTGAGGGATCTTGTGAATACTGTAATAAACAGTCGGTTTCCATAAAATTTTGGGAAATTCTGGAGTAGCTGCACAATTGGCGTCTTCTCAAGAAGGGCTCAGCTCCATGCAGTTAGTATAATAACAACATGGTTGCAGCGCGAAATCGATACGCGGGTTTCGCCATGCAAGCGATAGCAAATGGACCACTGGAGTGAGATGTGCGAAACCCCGCATGAGGATATTAAACATACCATCAAATTGTGTATGAGATACGTTTAATACATTACGAATTGCAAACATTGAGGTTACGTCGGGCAACAATTTACTTCGTTAGAGTCTATATTAATAATAATTATGCACAGAAATAAAATCACTAAATTGTTAATGTTTTGTTACGTCCTGTTGTGTAAATAACTGTAGATAATATTATATATTCCTCTTCAACTGAACACTCTTTGCACATGGTGGGGTTACTGTCTGAGGCGGCATGCTTCATGACACAGTTAGACGGCAGGACCATCTTCTGACAACAGAGTTCTGTACACAAAGACTCTCGTAGCGTGTACAGCCATTGCTATTATACAGTAAGCGAATAAACAACGATATTATGCAACCCGTTTCTTGGCAACAGATCGGTAAACACGTTCCCGCGGAAAAGGGTAAGCATGAAATGGGGGAAACGGGGTGTTATCTAGGCGGTCCTCGCCGAAGAAATAAGAAAAGAGAACTGGTGTAAGCAGTTCAGTTGAGCTCTGCAAGGAAGACTGAGAATAGATGACGTCATAGTTGGGAGTTCTCAGCTGAGAGTTGAGTTCTGCACGGAAGGCTGTGAAGATAGAACCTGAACGCGTGAAGCTCAAGAACCTCCACTGTTAGACGCCGTTGTCAGGGACCGACTGATGACACAGCAGGCTGGAAAGAGGCTTGGCGGGTGCTGTGGTGATTTGTAATACATAGAGATTAGCGTTAGGGCTGTAATTTAGTGTACAAGTAGTTCCGACTGATGTGTATAAGTGGTCAATAAATACATTCACCAATTCATACCCTGTCTATTGTTACACACACACACACACACACAACACGTGACAATGCGGTGAACTGACTCTGTATTTCTAAATTGTGTTCTTCTTAATATATAGCCGTATCGTATATACAGTAACATACGAAGAAGTGAGAATCGTAAGTCATTTCTGGAACATCCTGTTTGTCCCCTGAAATTTGAAATATAGAACGTCGTTCCGTGGAAACCCAGTCATCTTCAACCCCCTTTCTCCACTTTCTATGTAAATTGGAAATAAGTTCGAGAGAATACAGGAAGATTTCTCGAAGGAAGCCGAAACTAATAAATGACTTTGCTTCGGATTGTACTGAGTCACTTCATTTCCCTGAACAAGGAGCTAAGTAAGTCTACATGTGATCTGATGTTGTCACAGCTGTAATGAGTACCATCTTCTGGATTGAGACGCCGTGTAGCTGCATATTGCTGATT
Organism: Cryptotermes secundus; assembly: GCF_002891405.2. Classification (NCBI taxonomy): domain Eukaryota; kingdom Metazoa; phylum Arthropoda; class Insecta; order Blattodea; family Kalotermitidae; genus Cryptotermes; species Cryptotermes secundus. The sequence goes on from NW_019734310.1 coordinate 1,838,732, forward strand.
TCTTGCTTGGCTTAATGTTTGATTCTGAAGATAGAGGCAATACATTCCTCTGTAACATCCGTGGACTTCTAAACTCTTCAAGTTTAGAGCAGGTTTTAATTACACAATAAATACCTTTTTTCCCCTTGGCACTACAGCCCCAGTGGGCCTAGGCCTACCTCCATGAACTTCTCCGTTTCACTTCGGTTTTTCTAGATCTTACACATTCGGTAGGACTCCTTGGGCGGGTGATCAGCTCGTCGCAAGGCCTCTACCTGTACACAAACACAGAAACGCACACACACAAACTAAACATCCATGCACTGAGTGGGATTCGAACCCACGATCCCAGTTTCCAAGCGAGCGAAGACAGTACATGCCTTAGACCGCTCGGTTACCGTGACCGGCATTAAATACCATTACAACGATAAATTTAAAGTGTGATGTTGGATTTGAGGTTTCTGCGAGAGATGCTATGAAGATCACGGTCTACTGAGTTGAAAGGGAGGGAGGGAACTAATTCAAAAGACTTTATTCTTCTTCTTCGAAGTGTAAAGTACATAAGTGAGAGACACGTTGAAGCAGTTCTGCTATAATGACTAAGTGCTGTATCACTAGTTCTCTTTCGGTGAAATGATTTTCTCAAGTAGAAGCGCCATTACTCTCCCACGTTCAGCTGTACAATCTACTTTGACTGCAAACGGAAATCAAGTAATCTTCAGAGTTCCGAATAATTGGTACCTATGAAGGGTCCCCAAACTTTCTTCAAGATAAACTGACTGGAAGAGTGACTGTGCATTTTCTGTCCTAATGTTCATTTGCACTCATGCAGCAAATTGCATTGCGCACCTTCTTTCGGTTCCAGAATTTCTAGATCTTTGGCTCCAGTACTATACTTTAATTCCAAACTTAATAATTAATTAATTTTTATAGAAGTCTACAGTATATTCAAGGTATAGGTTTTTCACAAGGAAAAATGTATATTATCACGTGACTGAGTATGACTATAGACGAGGATTGGATATGTAGTTGGATTTATTGAACTTTTTCAATGACTTTTTCAACCCATTCAGGGTGTAATTGGTTGAGGCAATGTGCTACAAGCTGAAAGGTGGCGGATTCATGTCCCGATGAGGTCATTGGATTCTTTTTAAATGACCTAATCCTTCCAGCCGCACTATGGCCCTGGGGTTGACTAAGCCTCTAACAGAAATGAGTACCAGGAATTTTCCTGGGGAGAAAGTGGTGCCGGCGCGTAAGACTGACGACCTCACCGCCATCTTTGAGCCGATTGTCTAGATAATGTGGGAGCCTCGACGTCTCACAACCCTATGGGGCCCCGACGCCTGTACAGGAACAGCGTTACCTTACCTTACTGGTAGCGCAGTCAGGTATGCCGTAAGTAAACAAGTAAAACAAAAGACCGATCAGTCACTCTGATGGAAATTAGAGAATTTTTGACCATAAATTTTACAAAATATTCCCTGAAAGCATTCTAAAAATGTTTAAAATAAAGCTATCCCTGTAACAAGCCTTGGAGGCCAATAGGGTTGTGAGACGTCGAAACTCCCACATTTTCTAGACAATCGGCTTACAGATGACGGTAAGGTTGTCAGCCTTACGCCCCGGCCGCACTTTACTCCCAGAAAGATTCTTGATACTCATTTCTGTTAGAGGCTGAGTCGAACCCAGGACCATAATTCGGCTGGAAGAATCAAGTCAATTGAAAAATCCAATGATCTGATAGGGGCGCTAACCCGCGACCTTCCATCTTGTAGCCTTGTGCCTCAACCAAGTACGCTAACGCGTCCCCTCCCTCCAAAAGGCGATCTAGAAGCTGAAAAACATTACTGACTTCAGAGTTTATTGTTTGAAACTGTGAAATCAATATTTTGTCACAAGAATTACGAGGTACCATAATAAGGAGACTTGGTCAAAGAATGTTGTCTGTTGGTCACAGTCGTAACCACTCACTTGGACCATAACTTATTTCTGCGTTATTTGAACGTACCTTCCGTTCGTAACACAGAACAGCTTTACGTGATAATCGCACGTTTTGTGTTTCCCATCTTTCTTCTTTTAGGGCCAGTTTACCAATTTTCACGAACTTTCGTGTGAACGTCTTGTATTAGGAGTTACCACAACGGTATAATTTTTCATTTCCTACAATCATTAATAAGAGAGTGGTGATGCAGAACCCTACGAGGCGAAAGCGACGGTTGTGGCACGCAATGAAACGTCCTGAAGTGATATATGGAGATGGATATTCGAAGAATTGCCTATTTGAGATATTTTCTTTGTAGATTGCAACAAAAGAGTATGGTGAAAACATGAAATTTTGGTTAACTTTAAGCTTGACAGTGATGTGTAGTGGGACAATTGCAGTGTTGAATGTGAAATTTCTTATAAAAATGTACGATAAACATTGCTACAAATTCGATGTGAAATACTGTTTATAAGTTAACAGTTACACAAATAATACGTTGCGAAACATTGAGGTTATGTCCGTCACAATTAATGTAGATTTATTTTGCATTAAAATAATAAGTTGTTTACAAAAATTACAAACAATATTGATATTAATAACATATTTATATATCAAATGAGCCACAATTAGAACTGATCTTATGACCAGCTAAGCATGATATCAGGGTCATAGCTCAGGCGGTTAGTCATCGTCTTCCCACTGCGGTGGTCCGGATTGGGGCTCAGGTTAGGTCATGTGGGATTTGTGGTGGACGAAAGTGTTACTAACACGAGTTTTCTTCTGGTTTCTCCTGCCAATTCTCATTTCACCAACTGCCCCACATTCATTAATCAACCGGTAACCGACGCTGTGTACTCTCCATACTGACAGTATCGTTAAATAACCAACCCCAAAACTCAGCACTCCTTGTCTGGGCTTAATTTAACTTGTATTTAATGTGGAATAAGATAAGTGCCTAAATATGACATTCAAATCACAAGCTTTCAGGGACTGTACTCGTATGTTGTAAGAGGAGAGTAACGTTTCACGACTTCTGCGCAGAACTTTCCTCTCAGCGTCCGTGTAGTCACACCACTAATATAGAGCACATTAGTAACGAATTAGTGTTCCCGTGGACAGAGATAAGTCAAGTTATATTTGTTTTCCGGAGGAGTCATGATGACGTCAACGGAACTGGTGAATATCAAAGCGTGTAGAGCGTTTAATGCAACAACAGCGAGGTACGCAATTAAACCAGAGCCGTTTCTAGGCAACGGCTTAATAAACAAGTTCCCGCGGTAACTGATACGCATGAAACAATAGAGGTATTATTGTAAACGGTGTTTTAAACTCTGTCCGTGTAAAGGGGCAACTGAAGAAAGAATAGGGAACCCCGTGTGGTGGTGGGATCGAATGCCTCCACCGTAGCCCTTAGAGTCGTAGGAGGTAACGGAAAGGAAACCCAGTACCTGGGGATATAGCTGAGCCACCCTCTTCCTGGGGGATATAAATACAGGGACCTGGCCCTCCAGGTTGGGGGAGTCTCGAATCTGAGAGTGTATAATATGGTCATGAGGCCCGCGGGAATGGGACCTGAGAATGACTGCGCTGGCGAAGGCCAACGCTAAACCCATCTTCTCGTCAGAGAGGGTGATACTGTCTCGTGTTGGGTGTATACGCGACAAATAACTTCACGCCTTATTGGATATAGCGAATTTTATTTCACATTCGCTGTTACACTCACCCAAATTACAGATTCAACATTACTGCTATCTGCAGTATCACAAATACTGTACTGAAACTAACTGCTGGCTAACTCGGAACTGACTAGGAATAGTCTGTGCTGCTGTGTATCTAGCCTCGTTCCGGACAACTCAGAAAACAGCCACGTAATAGGCACCATTGTTGTCTGGTGCCGTGTTGCTAGCAACGCTATCCGGAGTTGTTTACTGCTGCCTAGCAACCGCGGTATTCCTTGGTGACGTCACCGCTGTTGACTCGCGTTGCATAGCTACCAGGATGCTGGGACTCGTCTCGCTTCGGCTCCGCTCGGCTCACTTCAGCTCCGTTCGGCGCGTCAGCTCCCGGGGGGGGGGGCAGCTAGCGCGACACGTCACAATACATAAGGACATTAACTTCAAATTTTCAATTGCACAAAAAATTACTGGTCGTGAGTCTCGAGGGGCTTGTCTCAAGGACAAACCGGTTGACGGTAAGCCGCCAGTCGTAAAGTAACTCTGACTCTGAAGAATAGACATGGGAGACGACGTTCAGAGAGGACTTGAGCCCGGAAGCAGAAGAATATCCACTGTTAGAAGCCGTTGCCTGGTAAATACCAGTGAAAACACTCAGGGCCGATAAAGACTTGGTGTGTGTGTGGCAGTGATCTGTAAAGTGTGGAGATCAGCGATAACTCTATAATTAAGTGTAACTACAAGTTGTCGTGTTAAAGTGATCAGTAAATCCAATATCCAATCCAAAATCCTGTCAGTAGCCACACATACACGTGAAAATATGTCTGCTTCACTCTGTTATATACACGAGGCCTCTTATTCTGTCGGGAGTCATTCGCATTTGTGACGTCTTCCGTCTACCACTGCAAGAAGCGGAAACTTTCCGCAATAAAGGTGTCACAAAGCTGAATCTCCGAGTCTTGGGGATATTGCCAACACTCTCTCGATACAGGAGCTCCTAGTCACAGCACACAGGTTCCGTGTGGAACTGTCAAACCATTGTCACGACAATTGTCATGATTCAGACGTTGCGGTATCTAATCGCTTCATAATAGAACATGGTCTCGTAATACAGACATGGCTAGACAAGGGAAATTCAGCGATCTGATGGTGGTAACATTTATATAATCACTATCGAATAGTAAGTGAAGCAAATTGTGTGATATATGATTTGATGTTCTCACAGTGGTTAATATGTAGATTTTATCTTCTGGAATATAACCTCGTGTAGTCCGTTGAAAGTCAACAGATGTTTCGGAGGAACGTATCGCGTCCTTCTTTAAGGTCCAAGAATAAACCATATAAATCTGAGAGGTTCCGTTAAGAATATTGCTAACTGCTTCAGGGTGGTTTTTCTCTTGGTTTATTCTTCGATTTTGATGATGTTATGCGAAACGCCCGTTGAATTTCAACGAACTATAAGGAATTATAACACATAAAATGGAAATATTCAAGCTGTAAGACGTTCGACCGAAACGTCACTAAAATTATTCCAGGTTACACGGTGTCACATCTCACCATCATCCCATTTTCGGGGTCTAATAAGCAGTGCAGATACCAGCGTGAAAGCAAGTGGCAAGCTTGGAGAGTCTGGAGAATTCCATCTTCTGGGATATAATGCCACCTGGTTACAGTTCCAGAGATCCCGGGTTCGATTCCCGCGGCTACCAGATTTAATGAGAAGTAGTGGGTCTGGAACGGTGTCCACTCAGCCTCGTGAGGACAATTGAGAAGCCATTTCAAGGAAATAACGGCTCCGGTCTAAAAACACCGTAATTAACGGCCGTGGGGATTAATTTCGCTGACGACGCGACACCCTCTATCCGCTAAAGTTGGCACTAACTTCGCCGACAAGCGGCGGTCGCTCGGTCTGCATAGTTCGCTTGCGGACTCAAGCGACGGAGTTTCTACTCTTGTGAATGCAACAGACGTTTCAGAAGAACATATCGCCTCCATCTTAGTTGTCCAAGAGTAATGAAAGCAAGAATCCAGGGTATAATTGCTACCTGCTTCACGCTGTTTTTTTCCATCTCTTATTTTCCGACCCTGATGATGGAGGTGACATGTTCCCCCGAAACGTCGGTTGACTTTCAACTGACTATACCGCCTTATTTCGCAAAAGATATTTTTTCCAAAGACTCTTTCAGCCCATTCAGGGCCCTGGCCTCTTATTCAGTTCCGTAATCATTTTTTACAGACGTTAGGATTCTTTGGGCGAGTGAACAGCCCATCGCAAGGACGCTACCTAAACACAGGACAACACAAACACAGAATATATGCACGCACACACACACACCGAAGATTTATTGCTTGAGTGGAATCGAGCCCGAGATCCCAGCGTCCGATCTAGAGAAGACAGTACATGCCTTAGGTAGGCCGCACACCAGCATGCGTCAAGACATGTAACAGTCAAGAAAAGATGTCTGTGACATGACGCAAAGAAAGGAGCACAATTGAAATGAATGAGATTGTGAAAACCGCCGCACACCGGTCTGAGTCTTGATGCCGACGTCAGCTTCATGCTGACGAATCACGAATGAAGCAAGACTGCGTTTTTTTGTGTCATGTCTTGATGCTTGTCTTGACGCAGTTGGTGCAGACCGCGCGGCTACTGTGACCGGCCCATCGCTGTGAGCTCCTCAAGTCCTCTACCTGTGCTCATGACGATCCTTCCATTTCATTTGTCGCTGTAGGCACTTGAAACAAGTTCGCTTTTATCGTAAGAACAACAGAAGTTACTCGTAAACTAACACCTTAATTTTACGCTTAGTAACGGTTTCAATAAATATTAATTATGTATACACAGAGATGAATAATTTTCTCATATACCAATACGCCATCACTGAATCTAGCCAAAGATGATAAGGCAACCTGCATTAATTTTGTCCGTAATTTGAAATCAGGTACGAAGTCTGCTCAAAATATTACAGTGTCACGATTTCAATGCAATCTCTTCTGTAACCATGGAGACCAGACATGACGTAGTCTCCAGTTTAAAGACATGAAGATTAAAAGAGAAAATTAGAATTTTGCATATTGTTTTATATGAATATGAAGGTCTCTTGTGGGCAGGAAACTTAAGGTTACAGGGAAAGAAGGGAATTGCCTGTGACAGCAGGGTTGAGAAGGATTAACAATTGCCAGCTTAACTGTGTAATCTATATAGGATCCGAGGTTATCACAGCGATGGCTATGAAGAATTCTATCTTCTGAGATGTAATGTCGTGGACAACCAACATTTCGGAGGAACATATCGCTTCCATTTTCATTGTCGAACAATGATCCAAGTAAGGAACCAGCGTGAAGCATGTAGCAATTTCTGATTTCTTTTACTCCGAAACGTCCGTTGACTTTCAACGGACTACACGGTTTTATATCCCAGAAGATAGAACTCTTCAGTGTGTAATCTGTACCAAATATTACATAGGGTGATGAAGAAAATAACACGTGTAACTGTCAAGTCTTCAATAAGGACCTCCACAATGGAACTGATTAAATATAATAAGGATTAATTAATTCTAGCCTTGACGATCTGAATTTTATGAGTCCTGCTTGATAGAGTGGTTAGTTTATGAGGTCGTTTCGTGTCGAAAGCAACACATTTTAATTTCATAAACAATTCGTAGTCCCGTGTACGTTAAATTTTTTCCCCTTGCAATACGAAATATGCAAACACTTAAAATGTTTTGACCTGTATGCTCTAAATGAAGAGTAGAGAGTGTTCTGTAGTGTCATTAAATTGGCATGGTTCCGTAAACCGTGGACACTGGAGCGCATTACACATCAGGACGAGAAGCGAGATCTACATCAAAGCGGTGACGTCTAACAAACACACATGTTCATATCACTCATTGTCTCTGTGTGTATACGAGAGTGAAATGCATGACTGATTTGAAGCGTCATTGGACTTCTGTTCAGAATATTTCAAATATGAAACGTGTGAAGGGGTTGATGGAGATAATTATGAATAATTAACAGAGTATGGATGTAAACGTGTCCATGGCGAGTTGTAAGAAATATATTTTTTTTAAGAGACGCTGCTTTTAATTGGAATTGTATAATTTTTCATGAACTTTAGAGAGATAAATATTGAAGTGCTTTCCTAATTTTCATTTTCCTTTTCTCATTCGTTATTTCTTTCTTCTTGCGTGCTTGAATATTTTGCTTTTATGCATATAGAAATTTGAATAGTGTGACTAAATACTAGAAACAAGAGACGTAACTAACTTAGTGAAACAATGCTTCTTTAATAGCTGACAATCTTTCTTCTGTGCAATGTATTTCTGGGCTTTCACTGAACGCAGTGTTTCATGACACAAAAACCCGTCAGACTCCTGAGTCAAACTATTCGACCTCTCGTTTCTTATTCCTATCTATTTTCTTGGCGCTAAATGATAAGCATGATAGTAAAAGTTATGAACGTCTTTACGTTTTTGGCATTCGCATTAGTGTCGAGCTGGACTGCTCTGCCGGAGGAGTAAAACTCAAAGAATGGTGCTTAATAAGTTACTAAATAAATAAGTATCAATTTCTGTACACGAAAATGCATGTAGGGCAGCACCAGATATGATGTGAAATGCGATAACAAATTAACTAATTAACGAAGCCACTTACTCCGTGGAGTTTATTCCTGCTTTAGAAGCTGCCAGTATCACAGCTACTCAAGTATCTGACAAAAGTTTTATAGAACCAAAAGGCTAATTACCGTGTTTACAAAACCCCTTCACTGGGTCTCCAGATGAATGCAGTCTGTGCAACCAAATTTTATTTCTGCAACATCCATCTTAATATTATCCTCCCATCTTCGTCTAAATGTTCCTACTGGCTTCTTTCCTTCTGTCTTTTCCACAGAAACCCATCCGTATTTACGCCTTCTCATGCATAATACAGGCCGTCCCATCTCATCCTCCTTGGGATGTTCCAACCAGTTATTCTTGGCGAAGAGTACAAGTTATGAAGCTCCTCATTGTGCCCTTTTCTCCAGTCTTCCGTCACTTCATCGCTTGTATGTTTATATTTTCTCCTCAGCGCTCTGTTTTCAGATGTGTTCAATCTATGCTCTTTCTTTAATGTCAGAGACCAAGCTTCACACTCATATCTAATATAGCTTTAAAGTACACAGAGATATTGGGTTTTCGGACTTCATCCATCGTCCTGGTTTTTAAGATAACTAAGAAAAACACGACGTTTCGGAAACTGGATCTGTTTCCATCCTCAGGTCCAGTGATTGAGGCTAGCTCTTTCTAAGGGACCCAACAGAAGAGGTATTTTCCCTCACCTGAGGATGGAAACAGATCCAGTTTCCGAAACGTCGTATTTTTCTTAGTTATCTTAGAAACCAGGACGATGGATAAAGTCCGAAAACCCAATATCTCTGTGTGTTATACACCATCGTCAGAATGCTATAGTAACTACTAGCTTTAAAGGAGCCCTGTTTCTTTAACTTTTGATTTAATTTTATAGAAGAATTTTAAGTTCTTTACGTGGTATCTCAGTGATTTAATTCGAAAAATAACAGTTTGAATTTCAGAAGCGTAACGGTATTGACTGCAGCGCACATTTCATTCCTGTTGTAATAATCAAATCACACAGAGTATTCTGTGACGTCACGTCCTGGATCAGGAAGCTCCCATATTCAGTACAATCCATTGATGTTGGTCTCCATATCGCTGTTTGTGAGTAACTTGACCAGAACGTTCTTTTGTCGAGTGCTGCGCCGCCTGTGAACCAGTTCACAATGAGCTCAGCGGTACGAATACAAACAGTACCTCACTTAATTAGCTAAATATGACATACAGCGGTCACAGGAGGAGACACAATTTTATCTTATTTACCTCGTTGCTATTTCGTTTCGTACTGTGCACAAATATAGCCACTGTTCCTCCAATTCATCTCACACATACAGAGATATCCAGGAACGGAATATAACTTATCCCCACTGGTTCAAAAAACAAAATCATAAATGTGTTTCACCAATGGGTTTAGAAGTGGTTCAATAAAATCTAAAATTATTGATTGCGATGAACGGTTTGCATTTTCAGTAACAAATGATCATATGTTTATGGATCCGTGACCAAAAATAACGGGTTTCTGATTGGATGACTGGATTTATTACCACCTTCTTGTAGAGTTTCTCTTAATCTCAAGCAATCACAATAACACACAATCAATCTTCAGCCGAACCCTTCTTCCTTGACTGCCGAGGAATAGCCCTATTCTCATTCTCATTCTACGGCTGACTTGATTCTGTTCTGTACCACTTATAAAATCTCGAGGCGGACACACAGGAAACATCCGTATTACAGCAATATGCGAACCACATAGAAAACATCTCTTCCTCTATTGTTGTATTTGCAGCGCGTTTCATAACAACGGAAGTTATCTGAACGTCACCTGCGTATTTGTTGCCACGTGAATATGTTTACCGAGTCGTTGCCAAGTAACGGGTCTACATGTCACAATATAAATTATCCCTCGGGGTACGTGGTAGCGTAGTTGGTTGAGGAACTATGCTACAAGCCGGAAGATCGTGGGTTCGAATTCAGAGGATGCCACTGGATTTTTCAATTAACTTAATCCTTCCAGTCGCAATATGGCCCTGGAATCAACTCATCTTCTAACAGAAATGAATAGCAGGAATCTTTCTGGGGGCAAAGGGCGACCGGCGTGTAAGGCTGACAACCTCACCGCCATTTGTGAGACGATTTTCTAGAAAATGTGGGAGCCTCAACGTCTCACAACCCTATGAGCCTGCAAGGCCTGTTACAGGGATAACTTTACCTTTTGTATAAATCGTCCCTGGTTTCAAATTAAGGTCAGGTTTCTCGTGCACCTTCAAATAGTTAAGATTTGCACTAATTTAAAACTCTTAACTCCATTCCTAGTAAGTCTGCGTAATCCGTATTTATCGAAATATTCAAACTATTTTATCTTGTTATTTAATTTGGGTGTAAATAAATATTAAATAATGATAACCTGTACATTAAAATTCTGTTTTATCTGTTTATTTATGTATGAATGACTGAAGCCTATGAAGTGTCGAATAACCAGATAATTATGAATAAATAAGAAAGAAAAGAGTCATGGCGTAATTTGAAATTATCCTGGCATTTGCCTTGATGACTGAGGAAAACCGCTGCAAAATTTCAGTCAGGATAGGTGTCCCGACCGAGATTCAAACTGGGAACCTTCAGAAGTCAGAAACATTGATGAAGAAAGCAGTCTTCTGGGATGTGGCACTCTTTAGATGTGGTGTTAACCGACGTTTCGGAGGAACGTATCGCCTCCATCTTCAGGGTAGAAGGAAAAATATGAAATCCGCAAGCGAAGAGACCGTGAGAACCGGACAAGCAGACTGCTATGTATATCTCGCCCCCAAGACACTCTGGCTCCATTGCATTTTCAAACCAGAGATTTATATAGCCTATAGTCCTTGTCCCGTTGTTATATATGATGTGACGTTTCTTCTTATAAACCTTTTCGGGTTTCTTCTTCACTTTATGGAACAGGTCAGTGGCCTTGACGTCTTCAGTACATCCACAGTTTTCTTGGTGGCCCAAAAACCTCTTCCTTTACTTTCGCCTTGAATGGATCCGCTCCGAAGCTTATGTAAATAAATGTTTTATGAGCAGGAGCAAAACTCCTCATACAACCTCAATCTTGGGGACCAAGACTTTAATTTCAGAATTGATATGACTGAGAGTATGGGTTCTCTCTTAGGATGTCTTCTCCGAAACAAAATCTTCAGATTTAGCTAACTGGAAAATCTTCACTTAACCATTTCTCTTTGATACAGCCTAGTGCATTATCCAGACGTCATGACGAAGACATGAATTTCTGGTAGGGCTGAAATCGATAGACCACACTGCACAGGACACGAACCTGCGTTGGCATTAAGAACCCTCGAGATATATTCAACCTGTACCCTCAGCGCTACCTTAAAATTCGACACAATTATTCCCTAATTATAACACAGCCTATATGACATATTTAAAAAACACGCTTATCTCTGTGGCTTTAGTCCGCAAGCGAAATACACAGACCAAGCGAACGCCGCTAAGTAAGTTCTACACGGGTTCTAGTTCGGAAGATTTGAGTTATTAGCGCTTCAGTTACACTCTCTCTTAATTACAATTAATTCAGCGCTATCGATGATTTACACAATTTAAAGTTCACCGTTGCACACGCACTAAGATTCTCCCTCTTCGCTAGTCGTCTCCTGGCAACGGATCTCAACACAGAAACTATCACTTCAGAATACTATGAAGTCTTCTTACTATTTCTTGTTCAATCTCCCTGGAACCTCGAACTCAACTAAGAACACTTCTGAACTCTAAACTACACTGCACTGCACTGCACCCTGCAATAATCTAAGCCACAACAGGTCTTCGTTATATAAGCTTCGCATGGACAACACAGAAAACACGAGTCACTTGATTCCTAGCCAGCGACTTCACTGGCGCGCTGCCTGTTGCCTAGCAACGAGCTATAATATCCGTCCATTGAGATACATCTTCCATTGTTGCAAGTTGGAACGTGTTTACCGAGCTGTTGCCTAGAAAAGCTTTGAGAAAATCCGTTAAAATACCGACCTGAATTGAACCAGGAACCCTTTGAGTACCAGTCTCCTATCTAATCTGTGATTTTGTATAGGTCAAGTTATGGGGTTCAGAGTTTCACAGATCCTGTAGGTACTGCGATATTGATTTCTGTCGGCGCCTTGAGATAGGATAGGAGGACGCTCTATCTGTGCTGCTCTGTCGGGTTGTTATATAAGGCAAATGATATATAATGTCACCTGCTGGCAATTTCCACTGTCTGAAATAAATATCTGATGTCATCAACTTTCCAGAGCTGGAAGTTGCTGCTGAAAGGAAGTTTGAAGTTGAGTTGAGCGAAATCAAAAAGAAGTCTCAAAGAAATGTATCAGTAATCGTTACTTCAGCTGGTATAGTGTTAGTGTTAGTGGCTATTGAAAAGTATTCTTACACTTATGAAATTGTTTCATAACTGCGCTTATGCTCTTCCTTTCGATGAACTGTACTTAGAATATCTGATGTAGACTGGGTTCGAGGTTCTCACATAGTTGACTTTATTGTGTTTAGTTTGTGACGCCGTGTAGTCAAGTGGAAGTTCACAAAAGTTTTGGCGGAACATATTGCCTATATCTTCAGGATAGAAGAGGAAGCCAAGCAAGCAACCATGGATACACAAACATCTCTGCATGCTGCTTAGTTGCTACTTGGTCGTCTTGACTTTTGACCCTGAAGAAAGATGCAGTATATTCCTCCGAAACATCGTTAAATTATACAATACTACACGTCTTCGCATCTCAGAGAATAGTAATCTGAAATGTTCGTTTTCATAATTTCACGGATCTCTGTTTGAACTCTGTTTTGAATCCGGTATCGAATACAGAGATCGTAAGTTGGGATCATATTTGTGGAATGCCCTGTACATGAACAGCAGGTCAACAGTATTTTAATTGTCACAGTTTATTTATCAACTTTCCTACATGCGTTACTGACCCTGCCCAAGTGGTTTACACAGAACTGCTTGATGCTCAACTGTTTTGCAGATGAATCTGTGTTCCGCGGCCTCTTCACCTCATTTATAAGAATAATAATTTAACTAATTTTTAAGGGGGGGGGCTCACCATAAGTATAATGTCACATTTGTCAGTGTCTTTTCTGTGAGGTAGATGATCCATTCAAACTAGATTGCAGCAGCAAATGGGATGATTAAAACATAAAGCAGGTCGGTAGAAATTCTGTTAATTAATGAATGATGACAAGGAGGATGAGGTGGGCAGGCCATGTAGCACGAATGGGGGAGAAGAGGAATGCATATAGGATATTGGTGGGAAAACCAGAAGAAAAGAGACCACTGGGAAGACCAACGCGTAGGTTGGTGGACAATATTAAAATGGATCTTAGAGAGATAGGATGGAATGGTATGGATTGGATTGATCTGGCTCAGGATAGGGACAAGTGGACGGCTCTTGTGAACACGGTAATGAACTTTCGGGTTCCACAAAATGCTGAGAAATTCTTGAGTAGCTGCAGAATTGGCGGCTCCTCAAGAAGGGCTCAGCTCCGTGAGTAAGTAAGTAAGTAAGTAATGAATACTGAAATTAATTGATTCTGCGCCCCCCACTTCCGATTTAAGGAAGGAATTAAAGTAGCTGAGTGAGACTGAATATGAGTTAATGTTTCTGAAACATATTTAAGCTTACGTCATAAGTTCAGAAGGCTGTGTTACGGAAGGAATGCCCCGGGTATTCAACGAGACCTCAGATATGGAGCTGGTGGCTCCCATTGTAATTTCTGTTCTCTAATAATGATATAACGATTTGCGTCACTATTTGATGAGTCGTCCTTAAAGATATTTCAGAATATCTCCTACACCACGGAGGAGACTTCTTCTTCAGAAGCTAATAGTCACTCAGCTAGTAAGAAATTTCCAGCATTTTACGGAACCCAAAGCTATGAATACGGGTTTCACGCTTCCCCCACTGCTGGTCCCTGTAAAGCGTCAGATAAATCCAATTCATACGCTTATATAATAATCTTTTGTAGATACTTTTAATATTATCCTCCTATCAAAGTCTAGATCCCCTCCAAACGATGAGCTAACCTGATCAGTACCATATATATACATGTAGATTATGGCTCATAAAGTACGAGTCCCCTGTTTTTAATCCAATATTTGTAGTCACTGTTTTAAATTGGTTCATCTGAAGACTACAACAAAAAGTTGCAGAATCTTTTCCGTCTTCAAGGTCTATATTCTATGCTAATTTCTAGAGACCAAATTCCACTCGCTACCTCCCATTCAGAATATGCTGTAAGGCAGACTGCAATCTCTGGTAAATGTGAGAGTATATTGAAAGAGAGATCGGAGTGTCAAAGTTTTACCCTTATAGATTGAAGTTTCTCTGTTTATCAGTAATGGTCTAGGGAGTGGTTTGCCGTAAAGTCATAACGGGCTTGTCATCTGGCAAAATAAAACTGTGTCAGTTTTTCTTCCTCAAATAATGAAGTTTATTCATTTAAACGAATCAAAGTCAAAATTATGTTACGACCGACAGTCAGTCAGCCAGTCTGTCTTCATGTAAAGGTTCCATCTGGGGCCCAAGACTAGATTTTTATTACTGTCAGACTGTTGCGCGTTTGTTTATGCAGGGCGTCCTCTCTGATGAGAGGACCGTTTGTTCTTTATAATTGCTGCGGGTTCTCGCCAGCGCAGTCATTCTCGGGTCCGAGTCCCGGGGGTAATTATGACCATATTTTACTGTCTCAGATTCCAGAGTACCCCAACCTGGAAAGCCAGGTCCATGTATTCATATCCCCCCAGGAACAAGGTGGTTCAGTTATGCTCCTAGGCACTAGGTTCCCTTTTCAACGCCTTCTATGACCCGCAGGGCTACGGTGGAGGTATTCGAAATTGCTTCCATGCGGGGACTAAAGACCGAATCAGAAGTACTTTACGACTGACGGTTTACCGCCAATCAGTTAATCTTGGCCCCAAACCTCTTGAGGATCACGGCCAGGGACTTTTCCCAAGGACTGAAAATCTTCTAAATAATATATAACAACCTAGTTCGTACCTCATAGGAAACAAGAAGCATACAATTACACTCTGTGGGCAGAATGTAGGGTTTCAGTATGTTAAAGCAGGCTTCGAAGGGTTAATACTATTTACATTCTATACTTATTCACCTTTAAGTTCTCATACTTTTCTCTCGAATTGGAGAAATACTGCAAGTGTACATAGACACGCACTATATTATAGAATGCAAAGAGAAGTTTGTATAAAATTAAAGTTCACTGATTCTAAAACAAAAATTTATGTAACATTTACTTTCAGATTTGTACGAGTAGAATTATGAAATATATTTTTCTGTCGTTATTGCAGATATGAGATAAGGGACAAAGACTCTGATACTGAACAAAGAGAACTACAAATATTATCCTTGGAAATGAAGGACATTGTGCATATGGGAAAGGTTTCTGGTTATGGCAGTGAAGGATGTTGCATTTCAAATACACATCGGAAATACTTTCTTTAAATTTTTAACATTCAAATCTACATAGAACGTTTTTGTTCTCATTTAGGGAACACCCTTTGGTGAAAAATAAAATGGACGTGAGAAATGAAAAGTGATGAATCTGGTTCGCATAATGAAACAGACCATTGTGACTTCAACTTCTCAAAGAAAGTTTCATATTGCACTGCATGTAGGTATGTAGCGAATGCTGATAGAGACGTTCCTACATCCACAGTTCATATTTTCTGAGAAGAGGAACAGGGTTCGTTTTCGTAATCCGATGAAATAAGAGGTTAGAATTTCCCACAGTACTTTTATCATTTTCTGAGATGACATTTCTTTGTATGAAACAGTTTTGTATAAAGAACATAAACGAGTGGTTTTAGACTTTTAATTTATTTTATGAAAGTGTAATTCCACGTTTGTGGGAAGGAGAACGGTCTAGTGTGTATCTACTTTTAACGACTTGCTTCGAAGTGCTATTAAGGCAACTAAGTGCTGTGAATTTATTATACAGAGTGTATTATTTGCGCTAGAATTCTGAGCTAGAGAGAATTTGTAGTGAGTGGCATTAGTCTGACTTCTGTCTTCGAAGAATTATATTTTCGTATAAATATATTACATCGTTTTTATAAAGAGATTTTATCAAGTGCCAGTTGCGTACCAATGAATGACATGGCATCGTGTGGTCTGGATATTGAGAGAGTCAGGCGTGAGATCCTACTTGGTGGTCGTGGGCGCCGGGCATGTAGCGAACAGAGTCCGGGGCCCTCGCAACATCTCTGGGGACATGGCGGACGGCGTAGCCCGTGGTGCAAGAAGAGGACGTCAGCACCGCAGATGGGAACTCAGACCTTCAGCACAACAATTAGGACGGCTCTCATACTGCGCAGCCGCCGATCCTGGCCTGTAGCTCCACAGCCCCGGAGGTAAGAGCATGCTGTTTGGCTTAAACTGGGTGCTTAAACACCGATATTAACCCTGCCTAACAGCTTTGGGGCAGACCGCCGCGTAAAAGATAAAGTTGTCCCTGTGCTTAACTAATTAAACACTACGTCATGAAGGCGTATGGGGGAGTAGATGTAAAGATCCGCGTATTCTGATCTCGGCATCCATTTGAGGTGAGTGGTCATCTTCACGCCTTGGTCGCTTTGGCCCCATGGAAAGATTCCCCGATACCCATTGGTTAGAAGGCTAAGTGCGCCCCAGATTCTGTCTGGACGACATGGAGAAGAGAAAGCCCTATCCTACCGGGGCTCGAACTCCGACCTCTATGTCGCCCAGCACGTAGCCAGTCGCTATACCGACTGCGCTGTCCAGTCTCCACAGACCACCATATTCAAAATTTAATCTAAATATTTTCAACAGCTGTTTTACTCGTATAGATAAACATAAAGATAGACATACGAATGCCTTTTATACTCCCATTACTATTTCTTAGAAACACAAATGGGAACGATTTATATACATATGTGTATATACGTATATATTCAGAGGGTCCCAGGAGGAATGTGCCAAATTTCGGGAGGGTGTTCCTTATGTTAAAGTTTGCCGATATAACCCAAAACACCTATGTCAAAAGTTGAACGGTTACGGAGATAATGGCCAGAGAAGTGTGAAACTTTGACCGGTGTTACACACTTGTTGATTACAAAATACATATTAAAACTGGCAGGAATATGTGGTTTCTGTAATGTTAATAATGTACGTAACATCAAACTAACTTGTGAGTGACATGAAGCCATAAAATTGAAGTACAAAATAATCGCTCGCCATGTCATAATTGTCCTTAGGGTTTCCAAGCACTATACATGACACGTGACTGGCAAGCGCTGACGTAACATGACTGACTACGCTATAAGTCGACCACATAACTGTATTAAACGTACATTCACGGAAAATCTCTTTTGGAATTTCATTTCCATTTTCTCATTTGGATTATTATGGGACCACGTATGCACATTTCGTAAATTATTTACACCGTCCAGGGTAAAAGACGCCTCATCACTGAATAAAATGACGCTTAACAGTTCGGGATGAGCTTTTATACAGTGGCACAAATCCATACACTGTGCATGGTCGCCTGGTTCCAGATGTTGTACCCTTTG